>NW_026042322.1:1627534-1795359 GCF_023856365.1 Brienomyrus brachyistius
AAATTGGTTTTCTCAGCTGACTGAAAGCGGGCTTTAGAGTTTGCGGTCCCAAAATGTCGCTCCGGGTATTTATCGGTTGCCGCCGAGGAAAAGCATCCCGACACGTTTGTGCCGCACGGCTTTCCAGCTGCTATTGGATTTCAAGGACGCTGCACTTTAGAATCCCAGAAATATCGGGTTTTCAAAAAAAAAAAAGAGAGAGAGGGAGAGAGAGAGAGAGAGAGAAAAACGATAAATCAAAACCTAGTTGGATGTTTTGCAAAGATGTCGTTTCATTTCATATTGTTCTGCTCCAGCTGCACAAAGACGGACCATTTTGCCAGAGAGGAATGGGAACAAATGTGTTAACAATATATTGGCGCGTTCTGAAAAGACGCTGTGGTTTCAAATTTAAATTGTGCTGTTTCTTCAGGACAATATGCCCCCCCCCCCCCCCCCATTCAGTTATTTAGCAGATGGAGTCGGAGCGTTCTGATAGTTTGAGAAACTTCTGACAATATGCTTTTAAGAACAGCACAGTTTACATAGTTGTGTTTCAAAATAGGGTGCCTGCTGAATTATATTCTCTCTGTCGAGTCCCTCTAATTCACTTTATAGGGAAACTATCGTAATCGAAATATATCGTGAAATGATGGTGAATTGCAGAGAAAAGGAAATCAAATTGACAAAGTGACAGTTTATAAGTGGCAATAAGTTTTCTTTTGATTAATGTATTTCTACACTTTGTTTTTTTCACCTTTAATGTATTTTTATACGTCAATTGGCTGTGACGTTCACAGCTGATGTCACACGTGAGGTGACCTTGGGGGGGGGGGGGGGTGTATATTAAGGTCTTCTCCTGAGTCGAGTCACTTTTTTGGAGCTGCTCGATTGGTCTGGCAGGCGGGATGAAAAGTTCTGTCATTACGTAAAAATAGATTTTAAAGCAGCACCAGACTCCTGAGAGAACTTGTGCCAACGGACTGCAGGATGCAGACATTTACGTTTATTTATGCCGGTTATTGTGGCGTGCCGTTTAACTATCATTTAAAAGCCGCTTATAGCTGGTTAATGATTATGTCATGCAAATGGGACTCAGCCAGGCCATAGGCCAACATGTAGTATGGCTTTAATAAATGTAAATTGGCGAACAGAGAATGTTGTGTGGTCAGTTTTTATCTTTAAAATCTTCCTCGAGTTTTGAATTTTAGCAATAGATTTTTATTTGAACAGTGTCATGAGCCACATCTTTATTACCAATAATAATATATACTTATGGTGTGTCACTAGTTCAGTAGGTACTATTGGCTCATACCTCCAGGGTTGTGGGTTCAACTCCCACCTCGTATGTGTGAGTTTGCATGTTCTCTCGCAGATTTCCTCCTGAAATCCAAAGGCAGGCAGTTAGGCTTATTGGTTTCTTTAAATTGTCCCTAAATTATGATTGTGTATGTGCCCCAGTGATGGGACTGGCATCTTGTCCTGGGTGTACCCCAGTCTTGTGCCCAGTGCTTCAGGGGATTGGCCCCATGCCCTGTCATGACCTAGACCAGGATAAGCACCCAGAACAGTGTTTCCCAATCCGATCCTTGGAGACCCACAAGACAGTCCGTGTTTTTGCTTGCTCCCAGGGAGCGAAAACGTGGACTGTCTGGCAGGGAGCTCGGAGGGAGCAAAAACATGGACCGCTGTGGGAAGCAAAGATCACATTGGGAAACACTGACCTAGAAGATAACTGGAAGGATGTTTACTCCGGATAGCACACCGCACACATAACAGTTCTGCCTTCTTCCTTATTGCCTTGCGTCCAGTTGCCTGTAATTTTGTTAGTGCATAGTTAGAAAAAACGTGAACCGACACTTTTACAAGTTCACAATTAAAAAGCAGTGGGTAGGAAATGGAGTGAGAGTCCCGCTAAATTTTCCCAAGATCTAAACCACTGCTGCTCTGTAATTTGAGATGGGCCTGTTTGCTGATAGTGATTCATACACATAAGTTTGACGGCCAGCATTTATAGAAAAACCCATAATAATCCCAAATAGGAACATGATGTACTTACGGCTGTCACAACCTCTGGACAAAGTACATTTCATTGGCTTCTGTGTTCCCACCGGTGAACGGTATTGTGTTTATTCACAGTGCCTACAAAACATTTCGAGAGCCTTCCTATTGGTCCCCTAAAACCAATAGCTAAACCCAATGAAACTGAAGTCAGATAAGAAAATGCTAAGGTCGGTTTTCAGAGTCTGCAGAATATGGCGATAGCTCAGCGCCGCCTTTTACGGAGGGCATAAGAACATTAGAGAACATATGGAATATTGTGGCTTCTTCAAAGGAAAGCGAGATTTGTGGGGTTCGGCCTTCTGTTTCAATCGACTGATCTGCCGCTTCGGAGCTAAACCTCTGGGAGGCTGGTTACACATGAGGAACTGTGTGTTTAAAAAAAAAAAGAAACATTATTTTTGATTTATTCATTTGTCTGATGCTTTTATCCAGAGCAACTTACCAGTAGAGCAGCGTTTCCCAATCCGGTCCCCTCGGGGACCCACAGTTGGGTCCATGTTTTTTGCTCCCCTCCTGCCAGACAGTGCACATTTTCAGAGCTGGGAGGGAGCAAAAACATGGACCGACTGTGGGTCCCCGAGGACCGGATTGGGAGACGCTGCCGTAGAGGGAAGTGTTACAGTTTGTGTGTGTGTCCTGGGATTTGAACAGCCTTTGCATTGTTTGCACAGTAAGCATTTATTGAGCTATGTGAGGTAATCTGCTACCCAGGGAATAACTTACGGATGTCTTCCATGTGTAGGTTTCATTACTTTTGATGTGTCACAGTTTAATGTCTTTTCATCCTTCCTGTCCTCTTTGATGTTGCTGCGCCGGGACTGTATTGGTTCTACACCCTAACCCCAGTGTTGATTGACTTATCCTCTGCGGTCTGTTCTCCCCTTCCCCCTTGTCCCGTTTCCACGCGATTCCTGAAAATGGCCAATGCCGTCTCGCATGGTTTTTCCCATCAGTGTGCACCGGAATGGTCCTGGATGCCGTCTCCTTGGGCAGCGACGAGTCGGTCTCATCCCAGTCCTCCACATCCGGCTCGCCTACAGAGAAAACCCAGAATGCCCTGGGTGGGAGCGAGGCCAGTGGTGCCCAGGGTGCGGCAGACGCTGTAGGGTAAGTAGCTAGACAGTTACAGTAGAGTTTTATTAGCCGGTGCTAAAACTGACGACCGATAAAAATGGCCGATCAATAAAAATGTAGTGCAAAATGATAAACTACATCAAAGTGAGTGACTTGGTGGAGTGTAGCTGAGAGCTCTTCAGAACACACTGCCCTCGTTTCTGCTGTTTTTCTCCATATATACACCTGGCAAAGGATTCAGCAAATCCTGGCGTTTAGGCACATCTGCCTGTTTCGTGACTCAGTGATTCACGGCTCACCCTGAATTAA
Source organism: Brienomyrus brachyistius (assembly GCF_023856365.1). Lineage (NCBI taxonomy): Eukaryota > Metazoa > Chordata > Actinopteri > Osteoglossiformes > Mormyridae > Brienomyrus > Brienomyrus brachyistius. Next base: position 1,630,961 of record NW_026042322.1, read on the forward strand.
CATCCTCCCAGGCGCACGCCTCTCTATCGCTGATGGGCTCGTATCCTGGCTCCCCAGCGGGACGCGACCACACACGCAACCGGCGTGGTTTTTTCTTTTGGGGGGTGGACTCTCTAGCCGCATTCCCCAGAACAACTCACGACTGCAGCGTCCAGGTCAGACGCAAAGCGGAACGACCCGGCGCCGGCTGTGTTCAGCGCCACAGTTACGGTTACAGGTCGAGACCCTTCTGGTGCCCTCGTCCTTTTTTTGCTGCGGTGAGCGTTTCCTTCTTTGCCTCCTCTGCCCACGCCGCCTCGACCTGCCTGCGGGTCAGCGGCCACGGCCTGGCAGGAGCAGAGTGCCCACTGTGCTCGGCACTGCTCCCCCCCACGCGCCTCCCCCGGCTGCTCCATCTCTTTGTTTGCAGCAGCTCAGTGTAGAGGCTGCGCAGTCCCTCCCGCCCCCCCGCCCACCGGTCTGCCTTCCTGGGACTTTCATTTCTGCCGTTTGCAGTGCGCAGCCCGACTCGAATGCTGATGCAGGAGGTAACAATACTATGCCGCAAGATTCGGGCCTTTGCCGACTGTGCGGAATTACCCGGAAATGCTATTTCTCAGTCTCAGAAACAGGCTCAGGATGTAGGGTAGTATACAATAGTGTACTGTCAGAAACAGTGCATTATCTATTCTGTTCTCTTTTCTCTGAAAAGTGCATCTCTTCCATGCTTGTTGGTGCGTCGGTGTGTAATCTCTGCAAGAGTCTTATCCTGTTCTATTTTTTGAAGTTGCTCCTTCACTTGAAAGGCACAGATAAGCGCACAGATCTGATCTCTGTACATACATGTGTCTGTGTTCTTTACCCTAATGACCTCTAAACTTTGTCCCAGAGCCCAAAGCCCCGCCCCTGCTAGGGCGATGTTCCACTGCAGCGTGACGTCCACGTTTGCACACGCCTTGGACCCATGGTGCAAAAAGAATTTGCAAGCTGTTCATCTGGGTACTTAGTGGGGTCCGGGCTTAGGAGATGAGGGGGTGATTTATTGTTTGGTACGTTAGGGTGTTTCAGCTGGTTGAACACGGCCCGCTTGTCTCCCTCTCTCCCGGGGGGGGGAAGGCTTTGAGCCGCTCAGAGTCTGGCCTCCCCTTGTGTTCATGTCCGCTTCCAGACCTTCTGCTGAGCCCTCAGTCGTGCTGCGATTTCTCCTAACGAGGAACCGTGGTTTTACCCCGGAGCCTGTGTGCTGTACCGGTCCAGAGGAGCAGCCCGCTCTGTCAAAAGGGGGGGGTGGGGGAAGAGATCTGTCAGCTGCTGTGGAGGATTTTATAGCAGCTCAGTGCTGGGGTTGCCAGATCAGGCACGTGCATCTTCCTAGTAGTTTGATGTTTTTAAAATTTTTTGAAAATCTTCTAAAATTGCAGAGAAGCGTCACTGTGGTATTTGTGTGGCTCAGCGGGTTAGGATGTTGTGCCCGTGATCGGAAGGTCGCCGGTTCACATCTCAGGGTCCGCAGAGTGATGTCACAGTTAGGCCCTTGAGATCCAGGGACTGGCTGAGTCTGCTTTCTCTAAAAATGTCGCATTGGATAAGATGTACATCGATATCTGTAAACGGATAATATTTTTTACCTCTTTTTGTATGTGCTTGTCAGGATACAATATGGAATTTTTTTCTGTATATACTGTAATTTACATGCGTTTTGTATTTTATGTCCACACTGATTAAACCAGGCGCGTAGCTCGAATTGCGTTGCCTAAAATAGCGTTTACAATTTTCCTGTCTCCTCAAAAAGCGGCTGTTACCCGGCTGGCGTTGCGCCCTGTGAATTTTTTTTATTTTATTTTTTTTATGTTGTTTCCAGGCAATCACAATATGAAATGACTGGAGTCTGAATTTACCCGGTGCTCTCTGTCGATGCTTTCGATGGCGTCCACAGTACCTGCTCCTGGGGAGAGTGGGAGTTCTGACTTGGGCGTGCAACAGTCGTGGTCTGTGAACTTCCCCCCGCCCCCACCACGGTCCAGAGCCACAAGCATTCCCTTGTGTGTGACCAGGCCTGATACCCACCCCCCGTCCCCCCAACGGACACAGGGGCCGCTGCCCGTCCAGACAGCGCGAGGTTAATCAGCGCATTTGCTGCACTGCAGCGCTCAGTCCCTCCTGCGATGATGCAGAGCAGCAGAGCGCCGACCAGCCTCTGCAGAGCCATAAATCACGGATAACGCCACCGGCCCCCAGAAAAGCACCGGAACGTCGCATCCGCCCCCCCCCCCCCCCCCCCCCCCCCCCCCCCCCCGTGTACCGCAACTCCTCTCCGTCCACCCAATAATTGCCATTATTATCGTCTCTACGGGAGCAATCGGTGGCAGCAATTTACCGATTAAATCCTGCATTAGCATGTCTGCGGCCCAGGCGGTGCATGCGGTTGTCGAATAGTCTCCGAGGTGCCGGGGGCCAGAAACTGCTACAAACGAACCACCACTGATCCAATCATCTTAGGATCAAAGTTACAATAATTCGGGCATCTGTGCTTTTTTTTTTTTATAAATTATTATTTGTGAATTAAAGAAAAAAGTATTTCATTTTTAAAAAACCGTGCTGTACACTGTCGTTCCGCTACTGTGCGCGCACTGTTTAAAACATTCATTATCCCGCGAGGAGGTTTTACGGAGGACATGAAACTTGCTTTGAGAAAATATTTAGAAACGGAATCTGTTTTGCAGCCCTCGCCGAAGAAAGCAGGAAAATGAGCCGGCCCGCTTTGCCGAAATCACACCCTGCGGTGTGAGCACTGTTAGCCTATCAGATGTTTCTTTTCTTGTCCTCTGTTATTAAAATTCACTTCTTTTTTTTTTTTTTACCCTCACTGCTGTTAAAATGAACCTGCTTCAGTGCAGTACGGGCTGGGGAGGGGGGGCCGTTCCCAGGCCGTTTGTTGTCTTGGAAATAACGTCTCTTAATTTGTTACCGTCAGGACAACGTCTCCTCTCCAGTGGTGCCGAGCTCCAGAATTTGTCGACAGAGTTTATTTAATTGACAGAACGGTGCAGAAAGCTCGGTGCTCTTTATAATTTCCTCGGTTTCGCTTTTTCCCCGGGTTGCACGCGGCGGCATCGCCATCCTCCCGGGAATCCCGCGTCTATGCAAAACTAATGCATAACCTCAGAGCCACTTAAACAGACCTCATCCTCCAGCAAGCGAAGATGCAAGAAGCCGATTAGCCTGTTAGCTCACGCTAGCTAGCCAGGTGGAGAGGGGGCGGAGGTTGTCTCGTTAAACCAACAAGGAGGGTGTGGGGGTCTCACCGCCTGAAACACTCCCCAGGACTCTGAAAGCCCAGAGCACGTTAGAGTCTTATGGTTTTGCACCTTTACTGAGACCCTGGCTGGCTTTGCACCTGACACACACTGATGCTACACAGCCTGGTGCCTGGAGTGTTTTAAAGGACATGTTTGCATCATATTCCTGCATTTTCCGGGCTGTCATGGGGTTTCATGTGCGCCGTAAGGCTGCAAGATCATCATCGCACCTTCATCATCCCCGCTGTGCATGTTATGTAAGTCAGCGAGTTATTAATCAGGACTGCAACTAGCATAATATTTTGAATGATTCCCGGACAGGAACTGGTTTCAGATCTGGGATCTTTTTTTTTTTTTTTTTTCTCCCATCTCTCGGCCCGTGTTAATTCCCCCCTCACAGCCCAAGAAGCGCTGCAGCGCGCATGGATGTTTACATCAGGCGCAGGCACGACACTAATTTACTCAGCTTTAAAATAACAAGCTACTTATAGCAGGAATCTGTGCTACAGTGAGTGTCTCCCGCAGCGAGTGGCCTTCGATGCCATCGCATTAAAGGGCCCGCTGCGTGCAGCTGTGGAGTGCATGTTCCTTCCAGAGGCCAGCCTGTCTGCCTGACTTTGCATAATGCGACACTTCTTGCATAGCTAATTGCCAGGACGAGACTTATAGGGCGGACGCCGCGGTCATCCTTCACCTGACGTCCGCGGCGAGGTCGCATCCGTCGTCTGCTGAGGGGCTTGGACGGGAGGAGAGCTGACGTTGTTGTGCCTTGTCCTTCGCAGACCTTCCACGGCCCTCTGGTGGAACCCTGCTTCCTTCTGCACCGACGACCTGACCAGTGCAGCGTCTGCAGTGACCGCCTCCGACACCAACATGAGGGACGAGAGGTACCCGCCGCACCCTCCGCCCAGAAATGCGCTCTGACATCAGCGTTCCACCGCCGGCCATGATCACACGCGCATTCGTGCCTTTCCCGACCTCTCAGAACCATAGCGAGCAACTCGAGCGAGTGCCGGATCCGCAGGCCGGTCTGGAATACCGGACGCAGTGGATGGTTTAAGGGTACGGGGTGGGAGAGCCGCGGCATTCTCAACATGACAGTGTCCGTCAGGTGCATCGCATGCAATGCGCTGCTTGGCATCACATGCCTCTGTCCCAAATGCAAACTCGGTGGCCGGCATGCAAAGTGTCGAGCTGACAGCTTAGTTTGTTACCAACTTCTGCCAGTTTATGTATCATTCAGCAAGGCCCTCTTCTGCCTTCTCAGAGGAAGCGTATGAAATATTTATCATGTTATCAAGTATTGAATGCTACCTGCCTCCACCTAGTGAGTCTGCCAGTTGAAATAAATATTTGTTCTCCCACAGAGCCTTTGAAAATACTGCTGAGCCCAAAATAATAACCATATATTCTGCACACCAAACACATCTACGGCTTGCATTTCTTCGGCGGCTCGTGGTTAGATTTATTAGATAAAAACCACCAAGTATTTGTCAGAATAAGAGAGTACGAAAAACAGCTGTGGGGGGGGGAAAGGGAGAGCAGGATTTCTGTTTTCTGAATCTCCACTTTGAGTGCTAACTTTATATCGCAAGCTGCAGTTTAATTTGTCTGTGTAGCTAGGAGCGCAGCTGCCATGGAACAGCATTTCCCATCCCGGTCCTTCAGGGACCCACAGCCGGTCCACATTTTTGCTCCCTCCCACCTATCAAGAGCATAAACGTGAACTGTCAGTGGGTCCCCAAGGATCAGATTGAGAAACTACCATAGAAGGTAACCAGGATGCTTAACCAGACCAATCAGGAGGGACGATGGCTCTACCCCTTCATCCGTGTCAGGCATGGGGTCCGGTACTCTGAACTCGCTGAACTCCCCCCTTCCCCCGCCAGCATCCCGAGCCGCAAGGCCAAGGCGGTGTATCCGTGTGAGGCCGAGCACGACTCCGAGCTGTCCTTCCAGGTGGGCGCCATATTCGACGACGGTGAGTTTATCCGCCATCACCGCTAACAGGTTCTGCAGCCTCTATTCCTTGTGCATTTAATAATAATAATAATAAAAAAAAAACTGAATAAACTACAAGCGGAAAAACTGAACATTGATTCAATAGACCTTCCAAACCGTGGAACATAGACGCTGCATGAGCTAGGTGCACGTGCGGTCTGCCACGCTGATGCTCTTTGCTGTCCGTGTTACCATTGCTGCTGTATAATGTCGTCCCCCCCCCCCCCCCCCACAGTGATAGTTTCCAGGGAGCCTGGCTGGCTGGAGGGTGTACTGGAAGGGAAGAGAGGTCTCATCCCTGAGAACTACGTGGAGATGCTATAAAGGCAGATGCAGGCGTGGCACCTTATGCATGGTATCCATGGTCTCCTGTGTCCAACGTACGTGTCTTAAGGAATGCATACCTGCAGCTGTAATTATGGCTGAGTATACTGTGCCGAGAGGAAGCGCATGTTATATTTTAATTAGCAAAAGCTTAAAGCTTTTGGGACCTCTGCATGAACGGTTTCATTTCTCTCTGGGCTAGGGGCAGCACCTCCGGCGTGTGCAGTTTCGTAACCCTTTCCTGCGTGGAAGGCGACCTCACGCAAGAGCTGGGGGTGCTGATCTAGAGATAGCCAGTCCGCTCTGAACGATAAAGCCTTCACTTTATTAGGTAGCATCACCACTGCAGCCTGTCATTATAGTTACATTTTATTACATTTTTATTATCAATACACTGTGAATGGACATTTTATATATTTCTGTTATATAAAATTCACAGCTGTTGTTGGAGTGCAATTCTTTTTAAATCCTTTATAAAGCTCAATGTTTCTGAGCTGTAACGAGCAGAATGAATGAAATCTGGAAAGGCTGCGATTTTTTTTTTTGTTTTTAGTCGTATTTCAGTTCAGAAAGTTTATGAATGTGTTGGTCACTTCTTTACTAGCTAATGTTTAGTGTGTTTTTTTTTCTTAGTGTCTTTTTTCTGTTTGGGATGAAATTTTGGATAAGGTTTGATTTATATAAGATTTTAACGGTCCGGTCTATTTAATTTGCAAACAGTGTATATATTTTACTGGTATGAAATAAAACCTGTTTTTGAAATTTTCCTGTGTGAAAGTAAGAGAATGGAAAATATATGTGATGACAAGCTAATTAGTTAGAATACTGTAGCTGGGCATCTTAAATTTGAACCGTATCGTTAGTGGAAAACCTCCATTTTCTTTAATTTTTATATTGGGGGGTATTCAAGACATGAGCATGGCCAGTTATCTATAAACAACTTAATAATCCTTCGCTTTTAATATAGGGTGATGTTTGCTTATTAGGGACAATTATTCCTGACAAACATGCAGTTCACCCGCTGGGACTCAAACCAGTGACCTTTTATGTATGACATCCGGTCCCTTAGCTGCTCTGCCATCTGCTGGTGGAAGGTGAAAATGCATGACATGGAATTATCGTGTACCCCCGTCTATACATGTTTCCTCCCTCGGTCCAAAGACAGGCAGTTAAGTGAAGCGGTATCGCTAAATTGCCTTTAGTGCATAATTGTAGGTGGTCTCAGATGGAGTGGCATCCAGTCCACGGTGTGTTCTATCTTTACATCTTGGGTTAGGCTTCTGGTTCTCCCAAGACCCTGTTACAGACAGTGGATGGGTTATTAGGTCTCATTTTGATTTGTGCTGTCTGAGAATTAGCATGTAGCGTTAGCCTCTATCGTATTAGCACCGTGGTTAATTCGAAGCAGCCTTTCCATCAGTATCGTTCGCTGAATGCTAGCGTTCGTTTCCAGCTGTTTCAGTCTGCCACGCACCATTTCAAATGTGTTAATATTAGGGTGCATCTGTGTAATTAATGTGAGTTACATCCAGGCCAGTGGGTGTAATATTTTATGTAATAATGAAGACTGGCTGCTTCAGGCACTTAAAGTATGCTGTCAGGCTGTGCTCAAAAAAAAAAAGAGAAATACTCTGCAGGTTTGGGTGGGTGGTGGAGCCCCCTGGCCCTAGGGATGGGGCACTTACATAATCAAAACGGGGCAGGGATAATGAGATGGGCAAATTATTGCGATTATCAGCCTCGAAAGGTCTTGGAGCTCCGGAGAGGCACGGCTACGCTGAATCACCGCTTGTGGACGAGCGAAGAAGCCTCACTCACTCCCAGCACTTTAAAAAGGTCAGTTTTACAAGAATCCACCCACTCAGTCCTCGTCTTAGGTGCGCACGGGAAAAGTATACTGTCTTGGATGGATGGATGGATGGATGGATGGGAGGGTGGGACCACCCAGATAACCCTAATTTTTTTTCCTCCTTCCTTTTTTCCGTCACACAAAATTATTCATGTAATGGAAACTTCATGCTTATGTTAATTTTAATACAACCTTATGTGTCTGACTGATTATTGTAATAGATCATTAGTTCTTAATACGGAGAGTGTTTTAATGGCTGCTACTATGCATCATTGCAGACAACCAATCAGAACAGCCACTCCGTATGAGGCGCTTGTCTGGCATAGGACCCATTTAGGGTGTCTAGAAATATGCCTGTGACCTTTCACTCAGTTTGAGGTATAAATTATGCACTGGACTTTAAAAGGATTTTTTTTTAGTTTGTTTGTTGTGTAATAATGTGATGTAAAAAAGGGTAGGCCAGCCAAGAAGGAGATCATGTGTGTTAGCTAGCCGCTAGCTAGGTCCCATTTCAGTAAGGATGATGGCAATTCCCACATACTGGCAAAGATAACGAAACCTAAGCGCAATATTTTAGGTCCTGGAAACGATTTTGCTAACCGACTCCGCAAATCGTCCTGTGTTCTTCTCGCTCCTATGCCGGCGTGCTGAAGTCAGACGTTTTGCCTTGGCCTGGACGTGTGTCAGCAGACCTCGCAATGTATTTTCCATTTAGCATCGCCCTTCGCGGCGCTTGGAACTGCCGAGTACATTTGCATTGGAAGCAGCCCAGAGTACCTTACTCTGGGGGCAGCAGTACCGTTACTCCGGATTTGCGCTCCAGCGTGATGGTGTCTCTCTTGCCCGGTGACGACGACATACCCGCAATCCGTCCCACATCCATCTGCCTGGCCGCGTGGTGGGCGGAGGGCCTCCCGTTGTTCGTTTTGTAGGCGGAATTCACATCATCGCATGCGAGGTGCATTTGCATCAGGGCTTCCCCTAGGGGGCACTACGGAACGATCCCGCCCCGCCCCACCCCCCGCTGCCTCATACCTGTTGCTCTGTAATAACTAAAATTTATTTCAGAATGAGAGCGTGTTTAGATGTAGGATTTGGATGTAACATCATTATACTCGAATTTAATCCTCTGCCAGGAAATAACCTAAATTCCTGTTAAGCAAAATGCAGTTATTGCCACCACCATCATCTCTTGCCTGTTGCATTATAATGGGTCGCAGTGTTTAAGTAGCACAAGTAATAATCTATATATTTGTTGAAGTGCAGAGAAATTAAAACATTCGCCGTTTGCTGAAATAAATGACTGCTGTGTTTGGTTGGGGGGGGGGTGGGGGTGGAAAAAGCAGCCGTGAAATCGGACCGATCCGCTAGATTTCGTTTATCTGGCACGACGGCACCGTGGGGGCTGCTGCGAGTCTGTGGGAGATTTGGAGTGGGCTGCGGATTTCATAAAAGAGCAGAAGCAGCCCAGCCTGCGCTGCAGTCTGCTACTTTGGCATGTTTGGAGATCGGTTTATAACAAGGTTAATGTTTAAGTCCTCCGGGAGTGATCCGCTCCTCTATATACGCATCCCTCCCCGCCTCTCCCCCCCCCCCCCCACAATTTCCATTTCTCTCACGCTCTCTGTATCGTCTTTCCCTTATCCTTCTCTGTTGCTATCGCTCGCCATCCTCTCTGCTCCCGTGCAGATAGAGTGGGCCTAAAGCCAACGCCAATAGCCGTTTTCTCTGAACGTCCCACAGTCATGTGACTAGCCACCCCCACCCCCCACGCCCGTGGTGTAGGAAATCCTCCTCCCACGCCTATCTGTCAGGAGTCTGTATACTCGATGTAATTAGGAAGAGAGTTTAAAAAGATGCAGAGTTAAACTGATGTGTAACATGAGGCCAGGCGGCCAGCTGCTATTTAGGTTTAAAAAAAAAAACACTCACTTTGAATAATATGATTCACTGACACGTCTGACCAGTAGAGTCTCAAACAGAATTCGGTACCAGCGTATTTTGTATGTTTATAGCCGAAATGTGATTCTGCTTCTCCGTTCCGCTGGAGTGCTGCACGAAACAGATGCATTTTATTTCAACTACCAAATGCAGCAGTACGACATTTGTGCATTTTTCTGCAATCTGAAGGAACAGAAACGCATGCTTTTGTTAAAGGGTTTATTAGAATCCCTCGCTCTGTTTTTTTTTTTTTTTTTGCAAATACAATTAAAGCAATATTTGCTTCAAGATATACAGTAAGTTTGTAGGAACTAATTGTTTTGCATTTTTTAATAATGAAGTATGAAATGTACTGTGAATATTTGCAGACAAATATTGTACAAAGCCTTGGATTAAAAACTTCAACAAAAAAAAAAATCAACCAGTAACAGAAACACAGGGAACTGTTAGGGTTATGGCTTAATTGCTCTACTCTGGATTAATTTATACAGTAGTGAAAACACATTAGCTCCAGTTTTAACCAATTAGATTTCATATCAAAAAGGATAAAACCTTATGATTGATAAACAACTAAAATACTTGCATTGCACAGAAATAGTATGAAGTGAAGTCACTTTTTTATGCACAACTGTCAAAATACCTTTTTGAAGCTACATATCTTTAACTGTACAGATTTAAATTGCACTGTGAAAATACAGGTGCATAGGCTTGTAGCTGGACAAGCAAGATCATAAAACGTCTCTGTGCAAGACAGCCTGCTAAGTTATCAGATGGCGTGGACAAAAGTAAGTCTGGAACAGCGAAAAGATGCTCAAACTGAACAGGAAGGCATGACTGATATCCGGCCTTTTAATTTCAAACAACAAAAAAGCACTACTTCACTGCTTGTTAACCCTCATGTGCAAAGTCCCTCTAAGCCAGGATTCAGGATGAGCCGTCAGAAATAGACTGTTTTCCGCAGAGAACACCCTTCAAGTCCAGCCTCCGAGATACAGACACCCATAAGGCCGAGCTCTCACTTGAGCCTTTGCTAAAATAATCTGAGACCAAGATAGAAACGCTAAAAAAAAGTATATTTTTTATGGTCTCCGTAGTGACATCTCCCTTTCCCTGCTTACCGTCTCCAGAATAAAATCTCGGCAGAACTGGGATCCCGATCAATCTGTGACTACTGTAAACTGCCGATTTTTCTCTCAACTGGTCAAATTCAGCATTTGTTAAAATGCTAACCGCAGAATCGTAATGGGTGCACTGACAAGCTATTGAATGAACCAGCTGTTAATTAGACTTCAACATGATAAACAAAAAAAAATTGCCCCTTGATGGAACTTATCAGCTTCAGCTCAAATAATTGTTTTCTTTTTCTTTTCTCTTAACAGAGATAATTGTCTTTGCCAATTAACAGTCACATCGAAATAAATGAGCATTAAAAACCACGTAATATTTTTTCGCAGACATCTTCAAAAATCTAACATTCAGGTAGTTTGGTATTTCCTTTGTTTTTGTACATTCATTAAGGTTTGTCAAACGATTCTGACTTCAATTCTGGTAGCAACTCCAAAGACCACGATAGTCTAAATCTGGGCATGTTTTGGGACCCACATTAACATACAGTAACATCCAACAAAAGAAATGAAATATACTACTCAATATAATGACTCACTTATTTACAACATATACTGTAAAATGGTAAATTATGATAAAAAGGCACAAATTTCCCTTCTTAAATACACTGTAAACATCTCTTCAATAAGCATGCATAAACATTTCACTTTACAAAAAATTTTTTTTTCCTAGACAAAGTACTTAAATATTGTTTCCAGCAAAATATAATTCTTCCAAAAATACTTTCCCATTCTTCCTAAGAACCATTAACATTAATTTTACTACTTTTTATATATATATATATTATATATATAAAAGGAAAGAAAAAGAAAATTAAAAGAAACTTTTTACAGCTCGATTCAGGTCCTTCAAAAATGTTCTTACGCAGGAAAATGTACGTAAAGGGCACAGGTCACAAAATGGAGGCTGTTCTCAATGTGCACGTTACAATTCTGCCAAAGGCCTTGTGCAGGGAACAAACAAAACAACCGCGCGCACACAAAGCACCTCATTGTGATACGATAAAGCAAATTATAAGGGTAGAAACCGAGCTGCTTCCAACCTTTTGTATCTTTTTCAGCCACGCAGCAAAGCTAGTAATTAATTAATGCCTCTAACGTCACGAATAATCTGTGCAAATCTAAGGTGGGCAGTTAGAATGTAGGTATATCCTGCGAGTGACGACGGGGGGAAATCGCCCTGCGATGTCTGTCACTGCCGCTCCTTTCCTCAGATCCCGCCACGTCAACCACCCTGCCAACTCAGAGCAGTTGGCGTTGTGCTTACCGTACGGTATTAGGCGTCCACTATTATTGCCTCGTAAAAAAACTGGGGATCTCCAATACTATATTTCATATGGATAAAATATAAGTTACAAAATGGTCCAAACCTACAGAATTAGCCCAATGAACATAAAGTGATGTGAAAATACTGAAGAAAGAAATAACTTGACTGATATCAGTCACCGTCTGTTACCTTATTGGGTACTGTAAGCTTATTTAGTATAGAATCTAAAAATGTTAACACAATGCAATTTACTGTTATCTGCCTGGTAAGTATATTCCTACTCTTTATTCAGCGTTAAAATAGACAAATTTATATTTTCAACTTTATTTTTAGGTTCCAGTACAAATGTTTCTGCTCATTGTAAAAACTCTGTGTAAATTGCAGTGTGCAGCGCACAAGACCAACAGTCAGTCTGTGTGCAGCAAGCTTTACATTATAATAAAAAGCACCACCCTGTTTGGGGAAAAAAAAAGGTTTATCTATTAGATGTGATTTTAAAAAAACCATTGCGATGCATTCCTAGTTTTTGGCTGGAACCCTGAAATAAAGTGTACTTACTGTTTTTACAAAAAGCTGGTTTAAGAGAATGAGTAATCGACCTTATGACTATAAACAGATGTAAAATTAATGGCAGACAAATTATGGGAAAGATCTGAGTATATTACAGTCACACATTCTATCACGGGGAGAAAGCAAGTTATCGCCATATTGCAAACAGAAATGAGTCAAACCGAGTTTCTGGTCTTCGGCATGTCGTCCCGCGATGGTTTTGGACCAAAATGATTCCCAGCATTTCTTAATGCATATTTGTTGTGTGAAGTCCAACATCAGCAGCTCCATGACCCACCAGTATGCTGAAGCTTCACCAGTCCCTAATTTCCTGTACAGAGCATCTTCTCGCTAAAAACAATTAATCTGATTATTTCTATCTTGCATATCAGTAAAAGCTTGATTGGTGTTTGACGCTTATGCAAAGGCGTTTTTTTATTTTTTTTGTGAATATATATTTATAATATATACTTATCAGATTACTTTTACATATTGTTTTTATGCTACTTTCCAATTTATGGTTGAACTCCTATAGCCCTTGCAGATGCTGAGATATCGATAACCTCACGTCCAGGACATTTCCCAGATGCAGAAAATGGCACCTCCTCCTTTACAATGTTTTTGTTTGCAGTGTTGACATGACGACCAACGTAACTGCGAAGGGATGGCTTCTGTTGATTTCGTTTGTAAAGGTAGCCATACTGTGTGAAAAACAGTTGTTTTTCTTTCCCCCCATCGGTGTGAGGGCACATGTCCACATGGCCGTGAAGGTGTGTGGTTTGACCCAACAGACGTATGGCTTAGTATTCATCAGGGGGTGCCGTCATCGCCGTCTTTGGGGGTATGGGTCTGCTCCGTCGTGTCAAAGTGCGTCACAAGCGCCTCGTCCTTCCCAGGCAATCGTCCCGCCACCGATGCTGCTGCCGCTTCCATTCCAAGCTTTCTGTGTTCCTCCCCCCCCCCCACCCCCTTCCCATTCCCATTCCATCCACGAGTGCACGGGGTCGAGGGTGGCCCACTTCCGGCCGAGACCCCACTTTCTCTCTCCCTCTTATCTGAGCCGAGTGCCATCCCTCCTTCACTTCTTGTGAAAGTAAAGCGTGTGCGTCAGACCGGACTCCACCTTCGATATCTGGTCGCTGATGATCTCCACCAGCATGTCAGGAAACTCCACCTTCAGGGCCTGCGACTCCCGGAAGGTGTAGAAGCAGAAGTCTAGAAGGTTTCCCACCAGCTGGAGACAGAGAAGGTCAGAAATGACACATTTCCACACCGACTGGCTATTTGTTCGCAATGTTAGCAGGAAAAAAAAAGGAAAAAAAATACCAACAACTGCTACAAAAACAAACAATGACTGAATTTCATCTCGCAAAGTTAAGATCAAATCAACTTCATTCCCCGCCATTTGTTATTTTTAAAAGTAGGTCACGGGCCTAAAATGCCCAAAAGCTTCTTTCAAATAAACTCTCATTCAAGACTTAATTCAAGCACTTCCGAACGCCGACTAACAAACAGATACCGGCTGGTAAACAAACAGTAGCAGATGGAACTCAATAGTTCATCATCCCAAGCTGAAATTCTGAAAATGCCGGCGAGAAACTTTTAACTATTTAAAACAGATCGGAGCGCTCGCCACGGAAACGTAACAGGTTTTAGGCGTGTAGACGGAAGATATATCCATATGGTTCATTATACTGCGCAGGAACTATGGTTCAACACTTAGGGCGGCTTGGGTGGGAAAGCGAGGGAGCCGGTTCTCAATGAATCAACCACTGTTGTCCAAGTAGCGTCCTCTACGCTCAACAGCTTGACGTTTCTGCGCACAGAGCTCGCCCTCACAGACCCGAAACAGGCTGCGCGCTCCTCCGTAAGTCACAAGGTCTGGAACGCACTGGGTTATTGTCACAAAGCCGTTCTCGACAGGAAGCATATCCGGCAGTAATAAAAGGCACACATTGTCTACTCTGTGTGTTTTTCCCGAACAACTGGCAATTCAAATATGCATTAACGGGTCAAACGGTACTCTAAAGCAGATGAGACTAAAGCTCAATGAGTTTGCAAAAACTCAAAGAAGTGTGAGCATATTTGAGGTACTATAGCAATATTCTAGATACGATCACTGATTTGATGTGTTCTGCGTGAATGAACGATACAATTTGACACGTGTATTTCAGAGATGGGCAGCAGGTGGCGTCACACTTACGTCATGCATGGCGTCCAGTAACTTGGTCAACTGGAAGAACCGCTGCCACGTCTGGCCCGAGTTGTTTGTTGCCTTTCCCACTGACCTCCGCAATTCCTTGATGTAGTTGACCCTCATCTCCTCGAAGGCTGCCTGGTTTCTCAGACCATCTTTGGGAACTGTGAGGACAGACGCACCTCTTATTACATTCACGGCAGCTTTGACAGAGCTGTTCATCCCCCTCTTCTTCAGTCCTGACATCCGGCCTACACACGTGCGAAGCTGCCTTCAGCTTTTCAAGCACACTTGCGTTGTGCCCATGGTTAATACTGCTACACTGGTGGGACCCGGAGAACAAAACGAAACAAACAAAAATTGTGCCTCCAAAAAACACAATAAAACAAATTTTGCATCCCATGAACAAAAGGGAACAAAACAAAACAAAAATGGTGCCTGCAAAAATGAAGAGGAAAACAAATTGTGCATCCCATGAACAAAAAGGAGACAAAACAAAACAAAAAAAATGGTGCCTGCAAAAATGAAGAGGGAAAACAAATTGTACACCTTATGAGCAAACTGGAATATAACAAAATGGTGCTTCTCAGTGAACAAAAATGAACAATGAAGAGTTAAGTACTCACTAGTACATTGTGTAAATGTACTCGGCTTTGAGTTTTACTTTCATTTGATACTCTCAAACACAAAGCGGCAGTATAAAAAGCGCTTCAGTGCAAATATTTTTGCTTTATTACCATAAAATGACAGCTCAAACAGTTCAAACGTAATTAATTACATTTTTCAGTTTCTGGTTTAACTGGCACTGCAAGCAACAGAAAATATTTTAAGGACGTTGAACATAATTCAGACCGATGCCATTGACAGACAGATCACCGTTTAAGAAGGTGTGAATGCGTAACAAAAGTTTAATATCATAACTGATGTAGCAAAGGGCAACAGAAGCAAAGATTATGTCCTTGGCACGTCAGTGAAACCAGTGGCAGTGCGATAATGACAGTGTGTCCGGAGGAAAACTGTAATATGTTCTTACTCTTTATTACTCCAAGGGTAAAGGCTTCCTTGGAACACAGCCAAACATTTCAATGATATTCAGAAAAATACTTCTTTCTAGCTTAACGCGTAACTATCATGTTTCCGAAATAGCATTTGAGATTAAAACAAAAACCAGTTCGGAGCCTTGGCTTTAAGGTTTAACGCTACAAACTTCTATGATGCACAGCTGGGGAAAGATGGGATCACATTAAACACCGAGCAGCACAATATTAAATGTCAAACTTCCGGAAATATAGAAGAGGTTTCCTGAATTTTATTTGTTTATTCCTAATCGTTCGCAACCAAAAAAAGCCATCATCATCATCATTAATTCTTAATTATCATTATTATTATTATTATTATTATTAATTATGATTAATATTGTTGTGGTTGCTGTCGTCAGTCTAAGCACGGGACTCACGCTCACGGCATTTGCATTCTGGGAGATTTACTGGGACAGTTTGCTGTCCAACACGAGAATTTAAGGTTTAAGGTGCTGAATTTAAGGTTATTTTTCATTTATACAGAATTGGCCCTCCTGACACGCCCCTGCAGTAGGACGGGGCCCCGTGTTCAGCAGGACGGCACTGCGCGGATGTCCCCGAGCTCTCGCTGGTTCCCGGCACCCAACCAGCAGGGGGCTCCGGCACATTCCGGGGAACACGCTTGTCTGCCACCTGCACAGCGTTTATTAGGCAGAGGCCAGCATTTCAGCACTGAACTTCCAAGGTGAGGGCGGCCGTGCTGGCCTGCTAATTGGTGCTAACTGGTCCTCTGCCAGTTAGAGGCACCAGCTCAGCCTGACTGTCTTCACACAGCTCAATTTACCACCAGACGTTACCGTGGCGATTCGCTACCCGCTACCCACTGTTCCCATTGTACTTTTAAGAGTGTATGTATTGTACATAAGAGTGTATGTATTGACCATTTGCATGCATAAAAAACTCATGTTTCAGCTGAATGACTTCATCTTGCTAGAGGACGGGCCGTTCAATAATAACCGACCAATGGGATGAAGGACGGGCTTCTCGTCAGCTTAAAGGATTTAAGAATATATGTCATCAGCCTGCTCTGCCGTTTCCACATTCGGCTGAATTCGGGGCCTGGGGCCTCTCCCCAACGTGCCCCCTTGCACCAGGGTTGTCACTCGTGTACGGTTTAATTGGCAAAGGTGAAAAGCGTCCCAGACCAAAAAAAAAAAAAATGTCAGTTTGCACGATCAGTCCAGAAAGGGAGCCGGCATCTGAGCCAGAGGAGTGCGAAGGTGGTTCTGCAGGCCCTGCGATTCTTCCTCTTCTCCTGCGGATCTGTACGACATGCGGCTGCGAGGCTGCGCGCCCCAATCTGTGTGCAACACTTGTTCATGCAAATTAGTTCTCAAGTCACACAGCAATGCCATTTTTCTTTTTTTTTTTTTTATAGCAAGAATTCGGTTACCGTACACAGACCTACTAGATACGGTTTCTTTTTTTTTTGTCAATGTGGCGTTTTCGGCAGAAGGCAGCAGCCACCTAGACGGCACTGTGCATGGGAAATAGAGTCGGGAATGTGCATTACAGGACGTTTATTTCTCGAAGAAGCGCCTGAATCACGGTTTATAATGCGTGGCTCCGTCCAAAAGCCACAGAGAATATCCTGCTTAGGATTCCTGCCTTTTAAGTCTAACTGCTGACTGTGTAAGCCTGGTGTCTCGGACGTTGAGAATTAGTCCTTAGCTAGATAT
The DNA here is from genome assembly GCF_023856365.1 of Brienomyrus brachyistius. NCBI lineage: Eukaryota > Metazoa > Chordata > Actinopteri > Osteoglossiformes > Mormyridae > Brienomyrus > Brienomyrus brachyistius. Next base: position 1,648,249 of record NW_026042322.1, read on the forward strand.
ATGCATTCATCGGAAATGAGGTTTCACAATGGCCCGGGTGGGAATCGAGCCAAGGTCAAAAGGACAGCTCCGCTCTCTAAATGCAGCACATGTAGCCCGTGGGCTCAAACATATTTCACTTCCTGTCTGGCGCTCAATGAAAACTTCCTGTAAAGAAAAATTATAATAGAAATCACGAATGATTCCTGACAGATGAAACGGACAATGAAAAACTGCAATATGTGAGGGAGCCTCATAATCATCCGTAAGCGGGGAATTCTGGGTAAAAGAAAAAAAAACAAACAAAAGAATTAAGGAGATTAAAGGGAGGACAAAAATAAAAACAGATGAGAACAACCACAGAACGAGCAAAAGAAAGAAAGAAACTGAACTACATAAGAAGACTAAACAGCCAATAAATTAATTGTGTAATAAACCTCCCCGAGACACTTTAGTGAGTTTTATGAAACGTCAAAGGACAAAATAAGCATGATGGAAGTCGTGCTGGAAATATACTTGAAACCCAGGAAGTAGGTGGTAACCGGCGACTCAGAGGTGGTACTGAGAAGAGACAGGGGAACCGTGAGTGGCTCTTTAAGAGGAGACACTGGGGCCCTGCATGCTGACAGAGCCCAAGCACCCTGCAGGGGAGGAGGCCAAGGCAGCAGCCATACTGAAAGTGTCTGACATGCGGCGGTGCTGAGATTCCCCCGAGATCCCCATGACAGGTAGCCCTCGCTGAGCCGGCCTGCCTCCCGCCTCAGGTTCCGACGTCGCGTCGCAGGCAACCCGGGGCCTCCTGGAGGAGAACCTGAGGCTGCAGGGCGGGCCGGGCCCTGCGAGGCCTTCACCGGGCAGCCACAGGAAGCCCAGCACCCACCCGTTTGATGCGGGGCAAACGAAAACTCACAGATAAACACTGCTTTTAATAAAGAGCCGTAAAAGGTACAACTAATGAAAACTACAACCTGCTCTATCACACAGGCGAGCTTTGGCCTGCAAACACTAACCGCGGGGCAAGACCTACAGCCTCACATTTAGATTTTATTTTTGTCTTTCCAAGGATATTTAAGAGGTTTTACGTCCAACTGAGGATGAACAGACAAGAAACCCCAAGGATTGGGAGGAAAGTCTCAATCCATCCTAAAGTATCAGTCCAAACGAACGCAAACACACAAACACACACACACACACACACACACAATACGCAAATTCCAGCACCTTCCTGCGTAAACAATGCACCCCAATCTGCTTGAAGGCAAGGACTCGGTGGAAGCAGTAGCCATCTTTGCCAGAGGCAAACATGCACCTCGCTGAAGGTATAGTGACTGATAAGTATTTCCACATCTCGAGACATCTCTTTTTTTTTTTTTCCTCTCAGAGACAGTGGCCTGGTCCCACCCCATTCCACTGCGGTGGACCCCTCCAAATCCCGCAGAGCCACGCTCCGCACATCTCTCTGTCCATACTTATCTTGTTCCTGCTCACAAACAAATGTCAAGGAGCTGCGGAAGATCTCCAACTCTCGCGCCTGTCAGCGGGCTGCCCGCTGTGCGCTGTCGTGCAGGTGCATCTTGGGAGATCCGCCGTGGCGGCGCTCAGCGGGACGCGGGGTCGCGCCGTATCCTTAACCGCGCTGCTCCCTGCTGGCCTAGTCGAGTGCGCGCCGTCATTTCCCCACCCCCAGCAGTTTGCAGGCACTTCAGCTTGTTACCGTGGTCATTACCGAGCACTTTTGGATGTCAGGTGACAATGGTTTTTTTTTTTTTTTTTTTTTTTTTTATGCTCAGCTATGCAAATACACACAGGACCTGTTAACGGGACTCAGCCTTAACTGATCAGAGGGCAACTCTATTTTAATAAACCTCACGCCTCTCTCCGGCGCTACACAAATGCGAAGGGGGATTACAGCCACTGCGAGTGGGCAGGAGGAAGAAAGGGGCGGAGCCAATAAGGGTGCGGGGTCAATAAGGGTGCGGGGTCGCCAGAAAGGGAGGGGGGAATCACTCACCAGTGCTGAGCAGCAAGAGCACTTTCATGGCCAGGTACTCGTCATAGGTCAGCTGTAGCCGCATGAAGTCCTGGCTGACCTGACGCATGCCCAGGCACAGGTCGTACATGGCCGACTGCTGCATGCGCTCCCTGCAGGGGTGGATGGGGAGGGTTAGGGTGGCATCAGTGTGGTTCCTGTGTGAGATCGGCCAGATCTGATTGCAATCAGGGGAGCCATTTCGACACACACACACACACACACACACACACACACACACACACACACACCCCTAGCCGTCCGGTGCGGTGTCCAGCGAGCGCACAGCGGTACGGAGTTCTCCATCTCAGAGCGACAAGCAGCAAAGGGCCGCGGTCACCAGACGGCTAATTAACGCTCACACGCCAGATGGCGCAAATCTGGGGGAGGGGAGGCGCTCTGGATGCCCATGCTCCTCATCCCTGCAATGTCGACCGCAAAATAATCAATTAATCAAGGCCTGGGGGGGTGGGAGGGTGGCCACATTCATATCTGACCCCTACGCACCACATACACCGCGTTATATGTGCAAACACCCGCTCCCAAGGTGTTTGTGAACAACCGGTATCCTTGCACAATTGTCCTGTTTACAAGTTTCCTTTCCTTAATTAGCCATATTACTTCATAATTCTTCTCTCTGCGGGGGCACGCGCATGAAAACGGATAATTACACCGCGGCGTTTACTAATCTCTATATTTATATGCCCGCTTATTTTGGATGGAGATTTGAAAATAACACCTTTCTGGAACCAGCGACACCGCGACTGCACGCCCCACGGAAGCACACCGGGCCGCATTAATTCCGCCGCCTCGGCCGATATCGCAGGCTTCGCCGTGCCTCGAGAACTCGTTACGCTGCGATCGTCGGGATTTTCACTCAGGTAGCCCTTAGCCGACCGTCGCGTGATTAACTGTTCTGGCGCGCGCTGAAGCCTGCCCCTCCATTCCCCGAGCATCTCCCCGAGCATCCTGACACTCTGCACTTGGAGAGGCTGCTGGGAGGGGGGTCACTGTGAAGGGTCCCTCCCGTCGGCTATCGGGAAGAAAGGGAGCGGACGGAACCTGAGGAGGCAGCTCAGACGGCCCTCCAGGAGAGAGCCCCGCTTCTCCTATCCAGCGCAGGTGTCAGTGCTGGCGGTGCAGCTCAGGGGGCTGCATACCGAACGCCCGGGTCCTGCAGACCGCGGCAGCGCGGTCGACAGCTAGCCTGCCTTCGGCTGGCAGCCACCCGCGTTGCTATGGCAGACTCGGCATCATGCGGCGGCTACAGGGACGAGCCGGGAAGTCAGATCGCCACGGGGGGAACGGCGACAAGTGAGCGTGAGGGAAGCGAATGGGGGCAAGATTCAAACCCCTCCCTTCGACGCCTTAAGGAAAGACCAATAGACTTCTTCAGAAGAGACACATAAATAGCCACAAAACTTCCCCAAATGGGTTCTTCTAATCGTTGAGCCAGATTAAAATATCAAGCCATCCACGCCTCTTTCATGCTATTTATTTCCCGTTAGCTATTTGTACTTGGCCGAGGGAACCAGTCCTGACCCGTGAAGTCAGCATGTTTAAAGGTAGGCACCTTCAGAGATAAGCCCCGCTTCAACACGAGGCAGAACCGCCGATCAGTCAGAAGTCAGAATGAGGCTCCGCGTTCCCGGCCTACGTCACACGACTCCCTCACTGACGTGATAACAGAGGTGACACATGGCGACCTGGTTTTTCGACCAACAAAAGGCCCTAAATCAGCCGCTAGCTTTTCAGCTGGCTGTCATGCAGGACTTGCACTCTGCTCTGCGGAGGCCAGCATAAGCTGAAGTAATTTAAAGGAAGAATAACACATATTCCCTGAGCTTTAAACAGAGGAAACATCCACCCACCCATCTTCTAGGGGTCTTGGGGGACAACAGAGATGGAGGAAACAGCCTGAATGGGATGTCAGTCCATAGCAGGGCTAACATACACATCACACACACACACACACACCACTACGGGCAATTTAGAGGCACCGATTCACCTGGCTGCCTATCTCTGTAACCATCTCGCACACACATGGCAGGGGTAAAGTTCACACCCTCCTCATTTCTGGATTTGTGAGGCAGCAGAGCTTGAGGCTAACTGGTTGTCCCAATAAAAAAAATAAAAGGACCATCAGCCGACTGATTCTCCAACTGTGATATGGCACAGGCCAGGCTGACGATCACGTCAAACTGCTCATCTGTGAGCTTCATGGCCCGTTTCTCGTCTCGTGCATCTCAACGAGTGGCCTGTAGGGGTCACTTCTTGCTTCCTTTAACTCTCATCTTCATTAGGCCGGCGCGGACAGGCCATAATGCATCTTCCACGGGGCTGGGAAACGCTGCTTCATAGTTCAGACTCCAGTGTTTTCTGGTCAAATAAACTGCAGATCCTCCATTGTATTCGCCCTGCGCTGCTCTTTGATCGAGTGTGCATAACTGAGGAACAATACTTCTGTGTAATCACTTCCTTTTTCAGGGACAATAAGCCCATTATGGTAACAATCTCTGCCGTCAAGAAAACAGGCCTGCAGCTTTTGAGTTTTCCACTCACTCTCAATTCAACTCTCTGAGGAGATCGTGGGATAGGGACAGACTTAAGCATGCGGGCGAAATCCCGTGCAGATGATGCGGGTGAAATGAACACAACAGAGACCCAGGCGCATGCATGCTCGGGGACGGGGAGGGACGCCTGGGCTTACTCATTGAAAATCAGATCCGGGGCGAAGTAAAGCATCTGGCCGTTGGTGTGTTTGTAGGATCGCCAGCTGAGCGCAAAGGAGGAGAGGCACATCCAGGAGTACTGGATGAGGGTGATCTGGTCTTCGATGGGCAGACTTCGGAAACCTGCGGGAAGAGAAGGGAACGTGAGCCGCTGCGCTAACGCTGATGTCAGACGGACGTCATCGGCGGGCAGGATGGATCCGAATCGAATGCCGAAGTTATTCTGCATAAATGGTTTCGGCTCGAAAGCCGCAGCGCAACCTGCCTGAGACCAGAGCCCGCATCTGCACAGTGACGGGCCTGGCTTTTTAATGACGACGCGCCCCCCCACCTCCCCAGTGGTATGGCGGTACACTGGAATCCTCAGTGGGTTCATCTGAGGCCACCTGCGGGGGGCGGGTGGAGGAGGGCCGGGAGGCACTCGCGTCTGTTTACGTACGACCTGCTGTGGTAGCGTGTGGGAATTGGTTCAGCGCAAACTCCCGAGGAAGGCTCAGCTTATTCCCCCGCCGATGCGCGTTTGGGCACGGAAGGCTTGCCAGGAATCTGTTCATGGCTACGCGTCACTGGCCGCTCTTACGGCGGGCGAGAGGGACAGGGCGCCGGGCGAGAGACGGCCCCTTTACCTATCCTTCCCACTTACTAATCACCACATACAAAAACATTCCTCTGCACAAAACACTCAAAGGCATGTCCCCCTTTCCTTAAAAACAAAAATACAACAGCTGCCCTCCCCCCCCCACCCCCACCCCCACCTAGATACGCCCATCGCCAGCGAGAATGCGACGCGATCCGTACTAATTCGGCAGCGCAGCGCCGGGCTCCCTGCGCGCGTGGGCGTACGGCGCTCTGCGTGTCGGCGAGACGCATTACGACCCACTCTCCGTCTAACCGGCTATTTATAAACCCCGATACTGAGCTCAGACACTCCGGAAGCATCAAATATTTGTAATGCTGCACATTAAATATTACCAAAGAAACAACTGAACACTATCAGTTCGGAATGCAAAAAAAAAACTGAGGCTTCCTGAAGATGAAGGTCTGATTTTTGTATACTTGCGGTATATAATTTAATTGACAAACAAGTGTTATGGAGCCTTCATTGACTTTACCATGTTCAGACATTCTGGTGCACCTCTAGAGATTTTTGGTCGCCTGAAAACAAATCATATTGGGCCTCCAACCCAGACTAATCCAATTACATTCCAAATTTTTTAAGCTCCCCGCCACTTTACAGCATCCCTACAGACATTATATGATGCAGTTAACCTTTAACGCAGTATTTTTACCACGCCGGCGCTGAATCACGGAGCACATGCTTCACGCCGAGATGCCTGACCTGGAAGCACTTTGGCCCACTTGACGACTCGAATCATCTGCTTCCCGGCCAGCTGGTTGAGGCTGGACAGCAGGTGGTCGGTGGTGTCCGGCTGGGTGTTGTCGTAGCCTGCGTACACCACCTCCGGCTCGATGAGCTCCAGCACACTGCAGATGGAGGGCGACAGGTAGGGGGTCACCCCCGGGGTGTGTGGCACCAGGGCTCCGCCGTGGCCGGCCTCCTTCTGGCCCTCCTTGGGACTTTGCAGTGACGGTACTGGTTCCTCGCTCACGCCCTTCATCTTCCCCAGCTTCTTGGACTTCCTCGCTGTGGCCAAAAAGACAAGGTGACAGCCGTGAGCCCAAACGAGGCACATCGGTGTGCCACCCTTGTGGTAGCTACATAACGGTGCACGCAAAACCCCCCCCCCCTTTGCTCAGACTCCAAAATAATGAGAAAACCAAAGGAACTGAGCATAAAGCCCTTGAACGCTGAGGATATCCAGACACGCGAGGCCTTAAGAGGCTAGAATTACACTCATCCTGAGCCTTTGATACGCGACACTCTTTTGCAGCACCACGTACATTTAGTGGCAAACTTAAAATTTTATTTTTATGCTATTTTTTTTTTTTTTTAAAGAGAACAAAAAAATCACCACGCCTCATTCAGCAACAAGAGATGCCTCCCTGGTGATAGTCAAGAAAATGAAAGATTTATTTGGAACGCGGACAGAGAAATGTAAAACCAGGTTTTTACATCGCTTTCAAGTAAATATCTCTGTCAAAAAACCAGATTTGGAAAAATAAGCAAATCTAAAACAGGTTTAAATTTTTTTATTTTTTTTTTTTTAAATCGAGACCTCATAATATCAATATTGAGCCCTGAATTAAACTGGCTTTTTACTGCAATTACCTTTTCTACGAGTTTTTTAATCAACCGCTGCTCAATGCAAATCACACAGCGGTGCAGCAGTAAATGCAGAGGAAATCAGACTTGGATTAAATGTCATTATAAAATCCGTTTCCCTGGAGATAACCTACAAAACTAAACACACACATACAAAGAAAAGACATGCACTTCTATAGCATTTCCAAACACTCCAGATGACGCTCCGAGCACGAAAGCTTGCAACCGACATGAAGACGACGCATTTTAATGGAAGCAGAAGCACAGCATTAATAATATGCATCATGACGCTTATTGTAAGTTGGGCGCTGAGAAAGTCTACGGATTCGTGCGTGTGCATCCGAGTCAAAGGAAATGCTGGTTAGATTTTCCCAGGAAGCTGGGTCTGTCAGCTTCGCTCCGTCTGATGAACTGGGGGGGGGGGGGGGGGCATGGATCAGGGACAGCAGCCTGGACAGGTCTCAGAGAGAGGTGGAATTTAGCACCAGGCACTAGCAAGGCGAGTGCCGAAGACCAAACCCAGAAGGAAAACAGGAGCCGAGCGAGAGAAACAGCTCGAGGCGGCTTTACTGGGTTAGCGGATAACCAGCGCGGGGAGTGTAGCTAACCGGTTTAGCCAACACCTTCACCTGTCACCTTGTTTCGAATCACACATTAACATCTCCCTGGCCTCCTACGCTGCCTACCACCATTAGATGCTGAGAAGGGGAATGAAAAGACAAATTATTTACCTTTACCCAGCAAATAAAAGTGGTGCCAAAACATCACGACGCGATCTTGCACAAGGACTGCCGGATCGGCCGCGGTGCAGGTGAACGGGCCAGTTGACGTCACGTATGGGCCAACCCAAATTAGAAGGGGGGGGGGGGCACCACTATTGGGTGTGGTCAGTTTCGAGGACTTCTTACACAGTCTGGAAACCTGCTGGCTTCCAACCAGGCTGCCGTGACCTTGGGCGACCGAGCCGCACGGCCTGTGTCCCGCCCGGGCATTAGCACTGCGCTTAGGGCTAATCACTCCCGTGCGCAACAGACGATTGGTCCCTCGGCTTCCAGCCCTGACCAATCGCGCGCCGCCAAGGGTTTTGGCTCAGGCAAACAATGGACATTACATATCACGCCTGCGATTCAGCTTGAGAATCATAACCTGATTATACCGGTTTAACCCGCGTGACTGACACACACAGTTGCGGGTTCGGCACTGGCAAAGATTCCGGTCAAGTGACCGTGCTGAAATTCCAATTCGACAATTGGGCCCCAGTTCTTGAGTTCTGTGCTTAATTGGACACCAATCAGGTTTGCTGTACTGCCGGATAAGGGCTTGGTTGGCAACGAGCAATAGGAACAAAACATTCATACGGCAACAAAAACGCCAAACAATCTTCAAGTGTCATGCATCAAACTGCGTAGCAGTAACAGCTACTTGTTCTATTCCAACCAAAGTTACTGAGGAAGAAACATTTAAGCAGCTATTTTAGTGGGGTCAACTTTCCCGTCACACCATGCCAGGGGCAAACGATCAGTGTTACATCTTTCGGACGCATCAGATTCCTCGTTCTGCTAATGACCAGTCACTCTGTTGGCATCCCCAGATTAACTGCCGTATTATTTTCATATTCATGGAAAAAATGGCTTCTGGTCCTCACCTCCTAAATTCATCCCGGCCTGAAGACACTTGCGTACTCTGCACGCCGGGCAATTTTTCCTCCGGATCTTGTCGATGATACAGTCATTTCTTCCAGCGCACAGGTAGTTGTGCTGACCTGTGTGGGGGACAAAAGGGCAATAATATGGGGGGGTGAAATAAATGACAAAAGATGGGAGCACGGTGAGGCATACATAGCAGAAATAAAACAGCAACTGGCACATGGGGAAGGAGGAAAGTGGAAATCTGAACGCACGCCTGTATAACAGCGGAAGTGTGCATTCCGGAACATTCAATTTGAAGTACATTAAGCACAGAAGGCCACAATGACCTGTTGATGACAGTCGTTTATTAAAATGAAATAACATTATGAAAAGACTGAGTCACTGGAAAGAATAATCCTCCGGAGCCACATGACTGACGACGGGGTGCAAAACCCGGAAAAAGGAACAGAAACTCAAAATAATACAGCACGCGTGAACTTTAAGGATCCTCTCGAAGCTCCCGATAGCATGTTAACAGCATGGGTGCTCGCGCGTGCAACAGCGCAGGCACCGTCGCATAAATAAGCGGCGACTGAAGCTTTAGGAGCACGGTTTTGCTGATTCCTGTCACATCTCCCCCCACCCCCCACCTAGCCGGAAGCTAACGGAATGATCTCTCATTTCAGGCCCCGTTCTGCTCCAGTAACTCCACGAGGCCCGTGAGCGGCACGCCCACGCATTCCTTGGGCCCGAGCCCACATCAGACGAACAGTGCCCTCCGCTCTCCCGTGCCCCTGCGCCTGCAGACGTAAAACATTTTTACACGGTCGCGTGTATTCGTACAGCGACTCCTCTCCTCCCTCCCCATGTACCCCACCCCAGTCCAAACCCCACCGTTTGCTAATTCCCCTTATTTTGACTGGAAGGGAAACAAGAGAAGTTCTTGAACGCGCAACGGATCTGTCTGGGAGCTTCCAGGAGCCAAACGACGGCAGAAGGAGTAACGGCAGCTGCAGCTCAGCCACTATTTCTGGCGGAGTCACGTGACCATTACATAAGCCTATTTTTCTTGCTCTAAAAAACAGTAAACTGCGACGCAGGAAGCGCGATGCCAGACTGCATTCTGATCAGAGCAAAGTCAATTCAGATAACTTGACAGCCCCTTCTGCTAAAGGGCCATTCCCATGAACGTGGTTAATTATTGCCCAGAGCAATTACACAAGCAGGAATCGTCCCATGTCCCAAGCATGCCTGTTTTTTTTTTCCCCGCAGCGAAGGAGGAACCTGCTGATAAGTGGTCACTTTTCTACGGATTCACGTATGAGCGCTTCACTTGTACTGCTGAACCAGTCGTCGTTAATTCTCTGAACTGGTTGCCAAATGTCGCAGGACCTGCGTATTTATTTACTTCCGGGGGATTCATATACAAAACATCGAGTGAACCGGAGCTTTAAATAACATTTTAATATGACGTAGGAGGTGGTGAAACTCTCTGCATCTTGAAATAATTAAATACATTTGCAACTACCAAAGCGTTTAGCACTGAAAGGTTTTTGATGCTGATTCATTCTCCCGAGCTGCAGACTGAGGCGTAACTGATAAACGAGTGTAGATGATTAAGGTCATAACAGCATCATGTGAGGTCTTCCAGACGGGGGCTACTTCTGCTGAGTGACGTCACGCTTTTGGCAACGTGGGGAAAAGGAGTCATGATTTGGGGAGGGGCGACGGGATGTTTCACGGTCCTACTAGGAGAAAATGTTCATCTGGAGGGACAGGGTCCCATTTCACGTGCCTCGGGATTTTTCGGTGACGACTTCGGAACCGCACTGTAATGGACGGGTCTGAGCACCATCGCAGCCAGAACTATGGCGTGTTGCGACAGGACCAACATGCTGTGGCCCACTGGACACGTTTCAAAAGCGAGGGCGACTTCACGTCGGCTCAGACCCGTAACTCCCGCTCACGTTTCTGGCGGACACCTCGCTGTCCGCGTGAAGGTTTCATCGTCGCGGTTACTGCACCAAATTCCAGTCACTCTGTCCACCTTGGAGCTTTTCTAATTATTACATTGTGGGGACCAGATTTCCCCAGAACGCAATAAAGCCATGTAACTTTTTACTTTGTGGGGACATTTTTTTCAGTTTTATAAAAATCTGCGAATGCAACCAAGAAAAACTAAAAGTGCCAAAAGACATGCATTTTGTTGCTTATGGTTAAGGTTAGGGTTGGGTTAGGGGTTAAGGTTGTCATAGTTGGGATTAGGGTTTTTTCCCCATAGAAATAAACGGACGGTCCTCACACAGATATGAATACATGGACTGTGAGGACAGTAGGAAAGAGAATAAACATTTGCAAAAAGTAAGCAGACGAATGTGAAAGGAAACCCAAAGTGGAGGTACTTCATTCTGCTCTTTTAAGTAGCCCATTCCAGAAGCCACTTACCCACCACCACTGATGTTCTACAGCCACCAAGGCACTAAGATGTACATCCTGAATGCAGGCTAACAGAGAATTAGCTGCTGAAATCCTCTGGGACGACCCTCCGTTTTGACCTCTTCCTACTATTCTCTCTTAACCTCGTAATGTTTTAGCAGGATTACAATTCCCACTGTCCTGCTACATAATCGCCTGAAATCCTACTGTGTGTGCATGTGTGGTCATGAATGTATTACATTCCGGGGTACAATTGTCCCCACAATGTGATAAAAACCAGTTATTTTGATGTTGTTGGGACCAAAAAACGGTCCCCACAAGGCCAAACTCAATTTTATATAAAAATCTGTGACTGCAATCAAAAAACTAAAAATGCCAATAGTCTTGTATTTTTTTTTTCATTACTTATAGTTAAGGTTAGGGCTGGGTTAGGGGTTAAGGTCGTCATTGTTGGGATTAGGGTTTTGTCCATAGAAATGAATGGACGGTCCTCACAAAGATATGAATACGAACGTGTGTGTGTGTGTGTGTGTGTGTGATGTGGGTGGGAGTAGGATTCGGTTTATGGGAAGGAAAAATCAAAAAGCCTTCCAGAGCATGATTTCAGAAAATCCACACAGAGCCAAGTGGGTGATGGAGGGTCTTATATAGGAGTGTTAGAACGGGGAATAAGCATGTAAAGCTGAACTTACACATCAAAGATAGGAGGCTGGCTGAAGTTATGTAACATTTCTAGGAATGGCCACTCGGTTTCCTGTGCAGGGTGCACTCCTGATTCATCACTCCCTGACCTGGAAGGATGTAGCTCTGATTAGATCAGATGCTCTGCAAAAGCTCACAGTTGGCTAACACCAGCCAAGCCTCCTCCGCCTCATTGGCCGGCTCGCTGACTGACACGGTAGTATACAGCCCATTCATTGGCTGAACACAGTCGAGGACCACTCTATGAGAGTCCGCCCCTGGTGTTCAACATCCACGTCACATGATCTTTTGGCAGCCCAAACGAGGCAAATATCCGGGTCGCAGAACGAAAGTCGAGGCGTATGAGTGTCCTCGCAGAGTGTCAGCAGCTAAGCGATGCATGAACCCACACGCAAACTCTGCCACCCCATAATAACAGTTTCGATTGTTCAGACTGAAAGTTTGTATTTCTTTTGCACCGCAACTGCGCAGTAATTACAGCAGTCGAATGTTTGTTGTTGCCGAGATAAAGCCCAAAACAAACATACAACTTCCTTTCATTACGCTGTTTACATTGCATTGCCTTCCGGCAAAAAAAAAATCCATCAATTTTTAATGGTAGCTGTTATGTAAGAATGTGACTACCCGCATACCTGATTGGCTCATAAGTCACTGTAAGGGATTAAAACCACAACCGCACGTCTATTAGCAAATCTGTCATTAGCTCGTAAAACAGGGACCTTTCCCTGGTATACCAGTCTGTTGGCAAGAAGCGGCACTCCATGGGGATTCTACTAGATTAGATTCTGTCTTTTTAGACAAAACAGAGAGCGCAAAAAATGACCATACCGCCTTCGCCTGTGCATAAAAGGGGCATCCTCAGAGCCTCCTTTGTAATTTGCGTTCGTGTCAGAGACCAAAGCTGTCGTCAAGCAGCCGGAAAAGATGACAGATAATTAAAACATTAGCACCAAGGGCACGGGCGTAATCGGTCATTTAAGGCCGGCGAAAGTTAAGGACGCGGACACAGCAATCCGGCCCCTCCGCTTTGTAATTATCACCAAAAATGGACACTGCTTTCTGTAGGCTCAGGGGAAGGTCAGTGAATCCACAGAGTCTATGGGATCACTGTGGAGGTCACCCAGATGGCTTCTACGGTGTGCAGAGCGGAGGTGGGACAAAATGGTATAGTCACAGGGGCAGAACACCATTTGGGTGATTTTTGACCTCTTGATGTTCTGGCCCGCAAACCAGGTGACCCGCTGTGCGGCAGCTCCGGTGGAGACCGCAGGGACCGGACGCCGTCCAGACGCATCAAACCTGCCGAGTCGCCCCTGCACTCCCCACTCACCCCGAAGGTCATGAGGCCCCAGCAGCTCGAGCTCAAATCGGGCCCGAAACGCGACGCCTCACGGCCAAAAGGTCCCTCTGTCACCATGAAAATACCGAGGCCCACAGAGAGCTACGGAAGAGCTACTTCCACCTTTCTCCCAGCACAAACTGGTCTCATTTCCTCATAAGGACGGCACACCACGGTAAACCTACGGTTTACAAACCAAGGCCCAGCAAAATGAGTCGAGGAAGAAGCAATGCTAGATTACCCTTGCACAACATCGAGAGCCTGCTCGTCCTGCACGACGGCTGCCTCAGTGCTTCGGCTCTGCCGAAAGCAACTCACGCACGTGGCTGATTTGCACATCCCCGTCCTCCGTTCCGCCGGTGGGAGTGGGCGCGCGGCGTAAACTCACAACTAGCGGGTTTCCGAGGTGGCCTGTGTGAAAAAATTACATGCCCTCACGCTGTGCCATCCAAGCAACCCCAGACAAGAGTAACTCCAGGAAGCATGAGGCAGAAGACGCGATATCTATCCGTAAGTCATGTGCTTCGTGCCAGGTGCCAGGCCCTTTCGCTCAGCACCGAGGGACAGCCGAAAGCGTAGGGGTGAGAGCAAACAGGGAAATGTGAAGTGTAAATGCTAGGTTTAAAGGAGATGCTGTCTGGCTGGCGCGGGGATAACGCACAGTAGTGACAGTGACCCTAACCTTCAGGGGGAAGTGTCTTATTAAGAAAAAATTGTGCATGGGAGCGTGAGCTAAATGTCCACTGTACCATGCGCACGTATAGTATTTTTAGTACAAAACAGAATGATTTTCGCGTAAGAATGTCCGCCATGTGCAAACGCAGTAAATAACCTAGAGGTTCTGTGCGCTGCAACATTGCCAAATGATCCTATGTACATAAAAATACATTTGCAGGAGTACGGCGTGCTTAACATGCCGGCTGTTCCGGTAGAGGTTCCTTCCCCCAGCAGTATCTAATTTTAACGAATGAAAGAAGACCGTCTGGAAGTCGGAACACCGCAGTGTCGGAAGCCACTATACACCAGCCACTATACACCAGCCACTATACACCCATATTTATAACCTATTATTTAGCACTGGGTTCACCCTATATTTGAAAAAAAGTCTCTACCTGGAGACTGTCCTTCAGTTGCCATTATTTCTCTTGCACTACATTCTAGTGAACATCAAACCAGAGTGTAAAATTCCTCATTTTGTTCACGTATAAATTATTCACATTATTATCGACATTTTCTTCACTTATTTTTGAATTTTACCTTGTAATTTTTACAAATGAGAATACACTTAATGTGGATATAGGTTTACTGAATAAAAATAACCAAAGCATACTGCTAAAATAATACAGTGTTACATAATAGAGTTTGACTTTACATTATGCTAGCTGTAGGGTTAGAATGGTTCATGAACAATCGTTACTTAATCCTGCATGAATCCATAGGGACTGCTACAAAAATGCCCCCTTGCCTGGGGCATTCGGAAGTACAGACAAACGGGGATGTTTAATTACCCCTGGATCTTGGCACCCCCCACCTCCCCCCTCACTCTCAGCCTTGTTTAGCTTAACAATGAATAGATTCTGCACCAAACTGGAACTGCCAGTGATTCGAAACCAGCAATGCTCAGTAACTGTCGACTGAGATACAGATTATCAAAAACGTTAGTTTTCAAAATGTTACATCTATCCAGTTCCAAACGGACAACTCCGTCTGCACCAACCGGGTTTCGTACTTTGAAACGACCACGCCGAAAAGCGCACAATCAAAACTTGTCCTGCGAGTGCAAATTGTGGCAAATTCCCGTGCATCGATATTTCACACGTATGAATTGCTTTTGTGTCAATGTCCCACAACAGCACCCTCCCAGTAAAGATCCACCCAAACAGGACACAGGCTGACAGGAAGCTCCAGCACAGCCCTGTGGTGATCATGGTGACAAAGAGCTACTCTAATATTCAAAAACACACATTAGCTTAGTGCTCTTTCTTCTGCGTACCTTCCATGGGTGGATCTACCAACTTGGGCCTACGATGAGGTCACACACCCCAGTGCCAGCCCCAATAAGGAGACTCAACGCTTAAGTTAGGGCACGTGGTGAAGCCCCTACGTTCCCGAAAGGGGTCTCCTCTCTGTCTGGGATTGGGACATCTCGGGAAAATGGTGGATGACATGTTCCAGCGCAGCTCATTCCTCTGGAAGCGGCACGCCTTTGAAGCCGGCTAAGACGTCCCGCGTATTCCGCATTTCACTCCGCGGACCTGGCCCCCGTCCTCGCATCCCCTCCCCACTCATTACTCACCCGCGCCACGTTTGATGACGAGACGCCGCACGGCGAGATGAGCAAGCATTTCTGCTCGCCCGCGCCACGGGACAGCGACGAATGGGTTTATGACGGCTCGATGCATATTTCATGGTTAAAAAAAAAAAAAAACACAAGGACACGCAAGAACAATACCAAGAGGAGAAATTAAATCAAATATAGATATATGAACTGGCCAAATTCAATAAATCAATACAATCCTCTGGCCTCCTTATCCAATTAGATGCAGATGACTGCCGGCGTTAAAGAAACTTAACTACAAAGTTATATGGAAAGCTTGCTAGTTAACATGAATTTGTAGGATCTTGCTAAAGTTACAGGCGTTTATGCTGCAGGAGGGTCGGACGCACGACGACGGCAGAGTGACGATATTTATGATCACTCACGTCACACACAAAGTAACCCAGGCTCCATCTGCGCAATACCGTCCGGCCTGGTTGACTCGCCCCACACAGACCCGGCGTGGGATTGTGCCGCGTGTGCTGAGGTCTGGCGAAAATCACAAAAGCAGCACGCGAGTGTAATCAGCGTCGACGTAGGACGCCATCGTTTCTCCCGAAGCAGAGATGAAGGAAACACATGAGCCGCCGCTAACATAGATCACGTTGCCCTTGTTGGCTCTTAGAAGCCGGACTGTCGAGGCTGTGTCGTCCGCGCGCATGTTTACGCCGTCTGAAATGCCTTCGCGAATTCAAGCACTTCGCTAAATTAATTAGTCGAGAGGCTGCAAGTAACACTCAGAAATGAAAAACAGATTATGAAATCTCGGGTTTATTCGGCACAAGGACACAGACGGTCATTATATACGTTTGGCCAAGTATGGGAAAAAAAAAAATGGATGAAGCAGTTAATCATCTGACCACTTGTTTCTCTTCCAGCATTTTAATCACGCATTAAAAATAAAAAAAGCATGGATGGCTGAAAGAATAAATGCATATAAAAGAATTTTGGCAGCTGCGGTGCAGAATACAGGCAGCTTGAGGAACCTTGGAGAAGGTTCCCTCAAAACCTGCTCGCGTTTCTCCAAATGGCACAGCTGCACTTTCGGAAGGTGACGGAAAGGCGGGTTTGGAGCCGGCCACCGCATGCTGCTCTCCTGCTTTTTCCGCGCCTCCAGCTGTTCTCGGCTCCCCAGTGTTTGGTCGCAGCTTCACGGTTGGGAGCCCAGCCGTGAGCTGAGCACCGCGCTTGAGGTTTTAGGATTCTGTTTTTAAAGACAGGCTGGACCCACCACACACCAGTCCCTTGAGACTGCACTCCAGGTCTCAAACCTTACATTTTTTCCATAATGAATACGAATTGATTCAGGAACATTTAAAACCATAGCTTCCTCCGATGTCGCTCCCGTTTCCCCTCCTGCCACGCATGCCTCAGCTGCATGCTCCTCCGATCCACACCCGATTTCAGCCACCTGGTACCTATCTGCAGCACGGGTCATGTGACACCAGGGGGAGGGGCCAGTGCATATAGGGGCGTGGCCAATCTCACTGTGTAAAAACAGCCCTGAGGAGCCTGTGGTGGTCAATAAGGACACCCGGGGGCAGCTCAGGAAACCGGAACGTTTTCATTCCATCCAGAGCTCTAATGACATAATGAAATGATCTGACTACTTGACAGGATGAAGATCTCTTTGCCCTTGAGAGAAACAGACATATGGGTCCTTTTAAAACCAGCTGGGCTCGCCGGTCGGTTAAGGAGCACGGCACACCCTGGTTAGTAGGAGGGGACGGCGGCCCGGGACAGGCCGGGCTGACGGAGACTGAATGGTATATCCTACCTTCCACGGCTCTCTTGAAGAAGACCTTGCAGCTGCCGCACGTGACGACACCGTAGTGACATCCTGAGGCCTCGTCTCCACACACCAAGCACACTTTGGCCGTAGAGGAGCCCAAGGATGAGTGTCTTAACGACGAGCTGGAAGAAGAGCGCAGGGCAAAAAAAAGCATCCATTTAGCAACAAAGCATTCAGACATCCCCACCGCTACGCAGACCAGGCGGGGGCCTGACTCTAGGTGATAAAACACTGTCAGTTTTACTATGTGTGGCAGTGGCACAATCTGGCTAACCATGAAACTGTCTGCCAATTAAAAAGCACCATTTCACACCCACTTTGAGCACCGCGACGGCCCCGGATCTACAGTAATATGTTCTCAGACATTAACAGAAGGACTAGAGCGACCTGTCGCACAGGAGATGTAAACTGTGAAGAGCAAAAAAAAAAAAGAAACAGCTAAAATGTTGGGAACGGAAGCAGGGCCTCCACCATCGTCACCCTGAAGGTCAACGTCATTAGCCGTGCGCACGGTCTCCCCACCTTTATAATTAAGCTGATTTACCTAGTTCAAGAATGAGTTCATTCATTTCACATAGTACCAGGTTTTGTTTACAAATAATGTGCTTTTAGAGCAATCAAATCACTGAGTCATCACACTGCCTGGAGGAGCTGTGGATGCCTTTGAAGATAAGATGACTTCTTTGAGGTCTGAGTCTATTGCCCCTTTATTCCCGGTCAACATATTACACCACTTCTTGTTTATGTATCATTAAGCGTTTCCATGGTGATTAAGGCTGTGGGCGTGGTCCCTCGGAACGCCGAGACCGATCATGGGTGCGGAGAATACTGCCGCGGACGCGCTCCCTCCCAGCCGAGGCGAACGCGGTGGCAAAGTGTCCCTCTGAGGAAGGTCTCCGCCTCGCTTCAGCTCGCCGCCCGTAACCTTCTGAATTATAGATGAGGGCAACCTGCAGACGTCGTCGGAGACTTCTGAGGTCTCCGCGACCTCGGCAGGGCAGCGCCATCGTGTCACCGCGCTTCCACATCAATAATAAACAGAAAACCTTCGCCCCTTAGCGCCTATAGAGAGGGAACGAGCGGAGAGGAGAGAGATGGGGGGAGAGAGATGGACGAATATCTTTTGCGTGGCTTTGCCCTCCGATTGAAACATAAACAGTATGAAATGAGCCCTGCATTCCAAATAGTTTCGCTGACTCAGCAAAAGGTAGCCTAAATCCCCCCCCCCCCCCCCCCCCCCCTTTGAAACCTGACATACTTTCTGCAAGCAGACAAAAGTGTACCCTTTAAAAGTTTGACCCTTCCGAAATATCCACGGCACTAAATTAAACCGTGCATAATTACCGAGGTTTTAGTCATTTGATGACCCTGTCCGCCTCTCGGGTCACTGCAGAAACGTCCTCTTTTTAAAAGCCTGACATTGCCTTATTGCACTTTATCGCGGCCGTGAGGAATTAGAGCGGCGATAAGGACTACGTACAATAGAATCATGGGAAAAGTTTCAGGAAGGCAAATTCTCTCTTTAAAAAAAAAAAAAAAAAAGATCCACACAGGAGAGTGAAGCGGAGTCTCTCCCCACGGACCCTGGCCCCTTGTCACCCGCTTCCCCACAAAACAGACGCTGCAGAGGCGGCCGACCGAGGCTGCGACTGGCGGCCACTGACAGCACCGCGCGCGGGTGCCGCTACCTGGGAAATGCTGACACCTCCCCGCCGGCAAGCCGAGCGCCGCACACCTCCGTGTGCCACAGGGACAGCTCCGACGACGGCAAAGAGGAGAACGCGCCCAGTGACATCAGCGTGCGTTCGCGGCTTTCCGGCGAACCCCTAAACAGCCAAGCCACCTACGGGACGGCCTCTCCGAAAAGTGGTGCCTTTGGTGTGAACACCACGAAAGGGAAAAGAAAACCCAAATATACCATAATAAACATTATTTTTATCTCCTCCAAGCAGCTCTAATAGCAGTTCTTCGGAGCCTTACTTACAGAACAGAACAACATGCACCCGTTCGAGTTTCCTACATCTGCTGCAGTCTCATCAGGAAGTTCACGACGGCGTTACCCAAGGACCGCATGGCGGTGCCCATGGCATAATCAAGCGTCTGGTCGCCTTCTGGGCCAATCGGCTGCAAGGCCATTCGTGACAAGATCCGTCTGCCCGCGGGAGACGGAACGCTGAGGAGGCCACAGAATGGCGAGCGATCGCTCCATTCACAGAAATCTATTCCATTCTAGAAGAATGGTGTGGCCTCATCACGCACATTCACAGTACAAACATCTGCCACTAGCTTATATTGTACTGAATCTTCCTGAATTTGCAAAAAAAAAAGGACCTTTTTGAAACAGCTTGAATAAAACAAATCCAAAGTGTTGTGAGTTCTGGTTAGGACGTGCCGTTGGTGTAGACGGCAAAGGAGGCCATGCAACATACTGGTAGGAACCAAAAACTGAACAAAAAGCCAGCGAGGGTCATTAGGCATGTTTAAGATTTTAGTGATACAGTTTCACTCACTTGTACGAGCCGATTTTAAATCGGCAGCAGAAGCCGATTAAGATTCAGTCGGGGAGACTTTGTTATGCAAGCTGCCGGATTGCAAAGACACTGAGCGCGGAGGGTTACCGCAGTTCAGGCCCAGAACGGGGCCACTTATCTAACACTCCCGCATCCGTCAGACGCACGTTATATATCTGCCTGCTGCTCCAGGTCTCTCGCAAGCCGGTCTCACCTTGCCAGTCCAATAGGAGGCGCTATTGGCCGCCCAGGCAAATCAGATCGTCACAGAGTGCGGCAAGCACTAATAAGAAGATAACTCCTCCCAGTACAGTAGAGTAAATAGTACAGTACAGTAAATAGGTCACCCCGGACGCGTCAGGAAACACTGGAACGCGAGCGGAGATGCGCGTGGCGATTCCAGGGCCTCGCGGGGGGAGATGAGCCGCAGCCATACGGAAGAACGCTTCAGAACTTCATTGCAACATGGTGCCAAATTAAGGTCGCCGATCGGACTTTGAAGCACACTTTAAACATAACGCCCTCCTGGGTGGCCACGCCCACAGAAAGCTCTCCGCGGCAGATTGGCCACAGCCTACATGGACGGAGCCAATGGGTCTTCTGTTTTTTTTTTTTTCCCCTCCGGCATGACATCATCGCCTGCATGCACTGCTGCACATGCAACCCGGGTGCATGGCGTAGCACAGCCGGCTTGAGCCAAAGGCATTGCTGGCTGCATTTCACAGCCTGTTTTACACACCACAGACAAACCAGGCCTGAGGGGCTGAGCTGCTATTCTTATTAGAATGTACATTTTTTGCTAAATGATTGAGAAGGGGGTGCAAGGTTCAAAATATGCAATATCAAGGACACTACTAACGTAGCTACACCCTCCTCTGAAGGCAATCGTTAGTCAGAAAATGTTAAACCCATCCATCCTCCATCCATCCTCCATCCATCCAAGTCTTACGGGGTGGGGGGGGACTGGACCCTATCCTTGGAAGCATCGGACACAAAACTAAGTTGATGACAGTGCTGAAGAATTTCTCCTGCAAAATTCAAAGAGATAGAAAGGTTTGGCTCGAAGGCCGGAACAGAAAACGCAACACATGGGCTGAATCAGACACCGGAGCCGTTTGAAACGGCGCATCGGTGCATTTCCACGGAAAGTGAGGGAGTGAGAAAGGCAGGACCCCCCGCCCCCCCCCTCCAAAGCCGGGCTCCCAGAGTTCCAGCGCTGTACTGCAAACAGTGGAGCAGCAGTCTGGCTCGCGGTCGCGGATAAACACGGAGCGAGCGGGTCCGTGCCAGGGGTCAGGCGAGCGCGGAGGGAAAGCTGGAAAAGACGGGGAGACACGAGGAGATCTTTAAAGCGTGGTGGGATGTGCGGCTGTGCGCCGCCGCCGCTGCCGGGCAGCCCATAAACGCGGCGGAGGGCCGCGCGGCGAAACGAGGGAGGGGTCACCTGACTCTTAGTGTCCCAACGAGCGTGTGTTCGGCTCACCTTCCAAGGAAATAGAGGGGTGTCAATTTAGGAAGGGAGCTACCATGACGAAAGGATCGTCAGATGGATGAGAGAGAGCTCGGTGTGGGCTGGGGGAGGAGGCCCAGTGGACTCGGATCGGCACGGCCAAAAACTCACTGGAAGAACTCTGCTCTCAGCTCGGCAAACAACCGCCGCTATAACAGACACCGGCTGCCATCCCAGCCGGGAATATTTATACAACGTGTTCCTCGGAATTCAGGGGAGCATAGGTAAAATAAACAGAGGAACAGAAAGACTGCTAATGGCACAGTCTAAACATTATCTCCACACCCACTTCCAGCCCACTCGTTTTTTTTTTTTTTTTTTTTTTTTAGTTCCACGTGCCCAAAGGTAAACTATCCTCTCGAAAACACACAGCCACCTTCCTTACGTCAGGATGTAAAAATTTCCATAACAACGCGCAGCTAAATCTTCGTGGCTTGTCGAATATGCATATGCCATTTATGGAAAACTGGCGACCAGAAGATTAAATAATCTAACGGCGGCTTTATTGTCATAATCAAGATAAATGCTTAGATTACATCAAGAGGGCAGTATTGAGTGACCCCGGGGGAGCATTCCAGATTGTTCTACTGACATATGACAGAAATGCAATCCTTTATTGTCGTTCAGTTCCAGTTTTAAACCTTTGACAGATCAGACTTTCTTTTTTTCTTTTTTTCAACAGATCCAGTGTTTCCGTGTAAACACTGGCACGCACATGGAACAGAGAACCCCCCCCCACACCCCCCCAACACCCACGTAAACACCCACGAGACACACCCTGGAGATGCTGTCATTCAGCTCCACATCTGCTCCGCATCCGGCCGGCAGAGCGAGCCGCACCCAGCTCATTTGCACACTTCAGTCGCTACCCAACACCCCTCTCTTTATCAAGGTGGAAAACATCCTGAAACGGACAAACGGGTCTTTAGTAGAATCACAGAAGGTGACACTAAGTGCCCGATGACAGCGGCGCTGGGATCCTCGGCGCTTAATTGAGTGGCACGCCAACATTGCCACGCATCGTCGATCCCGCTCTCAATCCGCCTCATATATCAGGACTGGGGAGTCAAATTGAACCAGATCTGCAGGTTCTAGAGCACCTGGGCCCTAATGTGTGGGGGGGTATGTTGTTGACGGGAGCGCTAGTAGCAAGAAGCTGCCGGCGTCACAGACTTGTCATCTACGTCAACACGCAGTGAGGCGGTGGCTATGGACGGAGAGGGTGGAGGGATTCTGCCGCACCTGAGGGCTTCAGCATCCTCACGAGAAAGGTCAGAATACTCTGCCACCAGCTCCTCACTCCCCCTGGCCCAGCCATCTTCAATGGAACAGAAAATACCTCCTTCTTCCAGAACCCCACTCAAGTTCTGCCCAGCAACCGCCACCAGGCCAGAGCCGAGAATGTCCTGCGCAATGACAATCACAAGCCATTGTGATGGAAATGGAGGTTCCACCTCCTCCCCCCCCCCCCCCCCCCCCACCATGTGCCATCAGGCCTTAGCGACAGTACTTAATTACTGGGAGAGATGCATCTATCTCTGCGGAGAGGGGAGCGGGCCTCGGAGAGCCGAGACAGGTGCTTATTACCGCGGCACCGTGACCAGGGCCGGCCCGCTCTCCGCGCAGAGCGGAGCAGGAGGGTCTCAGGTGCGCCGCTGGGAGCGTGCCGCCGTTTATTAAATTAATCTGCTACACGGGCCGCTGTGCTTGGGTTTAAACGCGCTCCTGCAAGCGAAACGAACAAGATGTGGAAGGAGGGGAGGACTCCTCTGAACAAGGGCTCAGGTACGCAGATGCATGGACTCCTCCTCGTCCTCCTCTCCTGAGATTTCACAGGGACATTTTTGAGGTCACTGAAGACCAATTTCGAGACCTGAAACTAAATCTGGCCTTTTTTCCCTCTATTTTCCAAACGGCTTCAGTGGACGCTCCCTCAGCGGAAATCCCGTCAACAATGACGGGCCACAGTGGGGACGGTTTCTTACTCACTAAATGAATAAGTCATCAACTCCCACTAGTTGATCATTTAGCGATCCGCCGTGACGGCTATTTTTAGAGGCCGGCTTCCTGGAATCACCGCCGAGTGAAAAGCGAAAGTGCCTGATGAAACACGGCCAAGGCCAACTGGAATACGAGTCAGCCGTTTAGGGGACGCGGCCCTGGATGTTGCGTCGATTTCCACGCAGAGTAGTACAAGGGAAAACCAACAAACCCAAGAGGGAAAAAAAAAAAAAAGTCTGACATTGTGTCATCAATAGGAAAGGTTAAACATTCTCGGGAGTGAAATCCCAAGTACGCAACTTCGGTGAGCTGAGTTGCGCAACGATACACAAGAGAGTGATGAAAGAGCCTGCACTGCAAAGTCGTGCAAACAGAATACAGAGATACCATTGCGAGGACCTTTGAATGGTGTCCTTCGAATTTTTGTTAATGGGGCTTAGAGGAATATGAATGAATAAAAACAGATATACGTCAAAGCTGCAGTAAATCCGTTCCATTAAAGTCCAAATCCTGTTTTTAGTTGCTTTTAGTTGGGTAACTTATGCACCTCTCTCAACCCATCTTATTCCATCAACATAACATCTGCCCCCGCGCTCATTGATATTTAAATCTATTGACCTAGGGCCTGTTTATGGTTACAAGCTGGCCTGAAATTTCTAGTGACCTCCAGACTTGGCTCAGGACAGCGTCGGCACACAGGAAAGAGAGATCTGCAAGATGGACCACGTCAGACCGACTCCGACTTTCCACAAATCCCGGTTTGCGCCAGGAGTCAAGTCGCCGGTGTGTGCGAGCCACGGGACGCGTCACCCAGCTTGGATGAACATACTATATGATTCGCACAGCGATGCAGACAAAACGCAGCAAAGCTTCGACGCACCTGAACGCACGCAAAGCGCGGCACGAAGCACTCGATGGTGAAGTCTAATCGAAGAGCAGAAGCCGGGCAAGACTAAGGAGGTGACGCTCATGCGGGCGAGTCAACCTCTAGCTAAGACCCAGGAAAGATGCACCGACGTGATAATCGAAATCCAGCGATGCCAACGTCTGTCAGGCAGGTGCGGCTGAGTCGCAGCAGAGGGGAGCAGTGGGGGGAGTGCACTGCTGGACAGCACAGCAGAAAAGCCGCTTACAGAATATTATACGAAGGATTTCCGCGCCATAATCTGTAACAGAGCAAGGTCTCTTTGCATGCAGCCCTTGTGAAGGTGCACTGTCCTGTTCGGACTGCACCACCCCCGACAATTACATTTTCCGGGTTGGGCTCCCTTCACAGTAATATATATTCCTAAATTGCCACCATTTCCAAATATTGTCAGACCTCCCGAGGCGTGTGCCTCGCACAGCCGACGGCGCGCCCGGGGTGATCGTGATGATCTCCACTGTGCTCCAAAATTGATTTGTGCGATTAATGTACTGTGGCAGTAAAAAAGGTCACATTTTCTGCGTCCGCGATGACATCCCACAAAACATCCCCGAAAAAGGTTGTAATGGTGCAGCGTTGGGGGGGGGGGGGGGGGGGGGGGGATGGGGCATGGCCTGCATGCTAATTAAAATGGTGGTAGGATTTTTAAAAACAATGCACTCTATCTTTTTGTGCTCTTAAATAAATGAGTGAATGAATGAATGAATGCTACATTAATATAATGCTTTTCAAGAGAGCTGGTGCGCTTTACAGAACCAGCATGGAGCAGCTTCAACCACCACCAGTGTAGCCCCCACCTGGATGATGTGAGGGCAGCCATTCTACACCAGTACGCTCATCACAAGGCGGCAAAGGTGGTGAAGGAGCAGGAGAGAATTCACCAATTAGATACAGTGGATGATTAGCAGGCCAGATTTGATAGGGCTACAGTGGGTAATTTTAACCAGGACATTGGGGCACCAGTCCTACTCTTGTTCATCACTTGACAGCAATCCGTCTCCTGCATCCTGATTTCCCACGTTCCTCAACTGAGACATGACGCAAAGTGTAGGGACACACCGTCCATCAGCTTGCCGTCATACGGCCTTTTTGGATGTTTCTTTATTGTCACGTTGGTCGGGTGATTTTCAGGCTCTTTCCGACTGCAGTGAGTCGGTCGTGCAGGAGGACACACAGCAGTAAACGTTCAAGGCCCCTTGTGGTGATGCATCCCAGTTGGGCGGTCCAGTGAGGACCGGGGTGACCTACCAAAGTCTGAAACTACAACAGCCACCCACATCCCTGCCTCTCTTTCCCGGGGGAGGGAGGCAGCTAAACACTTTTCGGAGTCGAGCACTGCATCCAGTGAGAATACTCAGAGTGTGAGGGGGGAGAAGGTGGAAAAAAACCATCTGGGATCTCAGGAAGATGGAACATCTGCCCATCCACTATCAGGGGGTGATTTGGGTGGTAGGGTCGCAGGAGTCGAGTCTGAATGGCGATACCTAGGCCGGCATCCCCCATACCCGCACCCCCAAGCCCTTCCAGAGGACAGCTTCTGCGCCACCGGCCCGTCTTGCTTACTCATGCAGGTCTGGCACAGCGTTTCCCTGGCAGCGCGGCTGCCTGCACCTAGCCCAGGAGCGGCCACCAGCAGCTCCCTGCCGGGCATCCCAGTTCGGAGTTGGAATTCCAAATTCTCAGACCGCAACGCGCACGCTACCCAGGGACTTCTCGCCGTGAAAAAATAAATAAATAAATAAAATAACCCAGAACATTCCTCCCGAGTTTGAGCTGAAGTTGTCGCCTGTCGGTTTAAGAGAGCATCCGGAATGTCGATAAGTATGGCGGAGGTAACGCCGGAGATTGTCACCAGGGAGAGGGAGAGAGAGAGAGGCAGCTCGGAAAGCGCGCTTACGGGTCACGGCAGAGACCAGAACCAGGGGGATGGACACATCCCCTGAGCGTCCCCCCAGCTTTTAGATCGCATGCTATATATCACGGTGAAACATTTCAGTTCAGTTACAGCTCAAGCTTATCGGTACCCGTAGATGAAAATCACCCTACGTACGAAACGTGTTATTCCTGCACCGTTTTGTAATTAGAATAATAGTACTTAATGTTGTGCTTTCCCAACAGCTGTGATCCAGAATGATGGCAGCGAGAGAGAGAGGCTACTTATTGGTTTTTTGTTTTTTTTTTTGACTGCGTGTACAAGGGGAGTCAGGCAGCCGGTGTTCTGTGAGGCTTGTCGTTATCTCTCCGACACGGCATATAATTAAATAAGGACCGAGTGCAGTTTTTCCAAGTTTTAAAATGGCATATCGTGCACGCAGTGGCTTTGGGTCATCATGTCAGGCCCACAAAATGGGAACAGTGAGCAACCCAACAGGCCCCCCAACCGGATACGCGAGCACGTTTCAGCGTTTGCCGTTTCACGCGCGAGAACTCAATGTTTTGACAGAATAAATGCATCTAGGGTTTAAAATAACTAAATAAAAAAATAACTGAACTGCACTTGTCTATTGAAGGCACCCAGAGGCAAGAAATTATAAAGATTAAAAAGCAAATTAACTCATATCAGCTCTTTTTTTTTGTCTTACACATACTGGCAAGTTATTCGTCAGTGACGGATCAGCAGAAATACATTTTCCTGAGCAAATTAAAAATAAATAAATAAACAGCCTCAAATAACCAACAGAACACTGGCGAAACGATTCTGCTACCCAAGGAACAGAGGCTGATTGTTTTTTGGGAAACAATGGGCCTGAAAATCGACAGCAGAATTGACATAATTATCCAGTGAGCGGCCAATCCTGACGACGGAATGATGGCTCCATAAAATGGCTGATTAATCATCAGATGGTGGATTTATGCTCCTTAATATGTACCTTCAGTCTGGTTGCCTGCCATGTAAATCAGATTCCTCACAAGTATCACAAAAGATACATTTCTTTTAAACCCCTTTATGGTTTAGCTACAGATTACGATATAATACCAACAATAATAAAGAACATTAAAAAAATTATTTAGCATGATTTGGATACGGTACAACACGTTACGGCACACCAGCGGGACGCGTCACGCCCTTCAAAGGGTGTCCTTGCCTCTGACCTTTTTTCAAATTTCATTTTTTATTTTTTTTTTGCACGTCCAAGGATTACAGGGCCATATGGTCAGCGGGTGGACAATACAACACCTGTCAGAGAGCCGGGCTGCACCACACCGCCGTTGAGCACCGAAAGAAAAGACGAAAATAGAACATCCAGTCAAACTGAAATATCAGGAGTGCATGTGTTAACCCCCGGCGTCCACTCCGCCATCGCACCCGGGCCATCGCCCCCACCCTGCAGCGGCCAAAGATGCGGGTCAGGCTGCTGCGTTTCAAAAGTGCTGAACAGCAGTTGCTTTTCTGTCCTGATTTAAAACAGAAAGCAGAGTCGTGTCCCAAAGGTGCGTTCAATTCCGACTTTTTCTCAGGCTACTTCATATTTCCTCCTGCTTCATTTTTGATGTTCTTCCCGAAACAGTTAAAAGGCTGGCGGTGAGACGACGCGGAGGCACATTAGATTGGTTTCGGCTGTGAGATGAATCAGAGAGGTCTGACATCTCCAGATCTGCTCAGACACCACTCTGTGAATCGCCTTTACGCGTCTCCACGGGTGACGATGAACCATAAATACGCAAGAAGTGAAGTGATGCTTTATCTGCCGTTTGCGCAAGTATGAGTGCAGACACGCACACACGCAGACACACAAAGAGTGTGGGGTTAAGGGCCTTGCAGGGATGTGACTAACTCAGGTCAAAACTCGATAAATTAAGTAAAACACCTCTATATCCAAAGTCAGTGTTGGATAACGTAAGATCATAGCGCTAAAACGGAGGCTGTTTTTATGGACGTGGAAGCTGCCGGTAATACCAGGGGAAACGACCAGACCAGGTCGAGCCGCTGTGATCTGGATACGGTAAAGTTAACAAAGCCACCAGCAGAACGGGGGCCAGCAGTAGGACAGAGTTCCTCTGTTACACGCCGGTGTTGGGGGGGGGCTTTTTCCCTAGCAGTCTTGTTTAAATAACAAGCAAAATAAAAATAAAAAAAAAAGTCCTGAATTTACGCTAGTTCAAAGTCGCAGCTGGAAGGAGAGCTAAAGACTGGGGAGGCCTTCAAACAAGAGATAGGGTTACCCTCTGTTTAATTATCTTCTCCTTCTTCCATACACGCCATATAACAATCCTCTCTTTCATCCACACACTCGCCGACTGGCTGTTCATACCACAACAGACGCCATAATTTACCATCCTGTCTGATATGCTTGCTTTCTGAAATCATTTAAATAATAATCCCACCACAGCTCATGCTATCTTTTCTCTGAAATCAAAGCTGTTTGGCGACAAATCTTATAATAATAAACTTGTTCCTACTACAGCCTTTACCACAATCCAAAATGCTGCATAAAATACTATCGTTCTAGTGCTCTGGTATTATGAAATAAATGCAAATGTGCAGCACTTTACTCTTACACATCACACATTTACAAAAAAAACACACAGGACTCGCCTTTCAAATGCAATTTTAGAATGTCAGACTCATTTAAAAAAAAAAACTATAATAAGCTGTCGCAGAAAAGCAGATGTAGAGTGAGAGTTTCTCAGAAGAACACAATAACCATTATTGTCCCATACACACTTAAAAAAAAAAACATTTCAATAAAAAGAGACCAGTACATTTCCCTGCATCTGCGATGTGGAAACCCCAGCCAGTACATTTCCCTGCATCTGTGATGTGGAAACCCCAGCCAGTACATTTCCCTGCATCTGCGATGTGGAAACCCCAGCCAGTACATTTCCCTGCATCTGCGATGTGGAAACCCCAGCCAGTACATTTCTAACTTTGTCAACGGCAGGAATCTCATGTTTATAATCAATCGAATTTTACCCTTCTATAAAAGAATCAGGGAATAAGTCAATAGTACAGGATTCAACCCGAGAGATTATGGCGGAAGCCTTAAATACTTTACGGTGTCAGCCCTTTCTGGCTATCGTCTCCTTATCTCTCGCAAACATCCACTTGCATAGCAGCATTCCCATGATTCCGAGCGGCTGGCCAGGCTCGGAAGTTCACTCCGGCCTCCGTAAGCAGGGAAGAATATGCCGCGGTTACGAGCCAAGCTAGCAGCTCTGCAGAGGGGGAGAATAGTCCTGCCCCAGTTACATTAAAATAAAGGATTCATTAATTGCACCTTGTACAAAAAGTCCATGTAACGGAACAACAAACGCTGGACAGGAGGCAGGGCAGAGTTATATAATAAAAGTAACGGTAATCAAGTAATTCTGTCCAGATGAGCCAAGCGCAGCGGCTCCCAGCTGATCTCCCTTGATTAACCACCATCTTAATTCTTGTCACATCACACTTTAATGAATTCTAACACCAGGCTTTTCGGCATTAGACCTGCTAAAATGGAACTCTGCTCAGCCCAGCATATAGAAGCCAGAATATCTAGGACATTTTTCATAACAGAGCTACACTGTTTATTTAAGCATTTATTTTCTGCCTCAGACCGTTTCAGCCATATGTTTAAATGTATGCAAATGATGGCAGACTCCATACTTGAATGGTTTTTATATATTTTATATATATTATATATATATACACACACACACACACACATACATATATATATATATATATATATATATATATATATATATATATATATACACACACACACACACACATACATACATACATACGCACACACATATACACACACACATAGATGCACATATATTTTTATACATTTATATATATTTATTTATTTATTATACACACATACACACACAGAGTTTTACTGAGAATGAGAATATTAATTGCTAGATGGTGGATATTACTTTGTATTAATGGCAGGATATTTCCCTTGCAGAGCACCTGGAACTTCTCACTTGAAACCGTCGAAGGGGTTCGATTCGTCCGGATTGTAAATGAATCGAGTGTCAGGCAGCACGGATGGCGGGTATTTTTAACAGAGCAGCGGCGTGTAGAAGGAGAAGCCGAGGCATATTTTCAGACTGAGGGTTTGATTAAAAATGGACAGGAGAGATTAAGCGTCACGTTAGACGGGAAGAGACCGTGTAGAGACAGAAGTCAAAGACAAGCAGGCAACTACGTCCGTGCAGCGATACAGTGGCACATAAATTCATTTCTTACATTTATCCCCCAGAGCAGCTGACAGGTCAGGGCATAAATTTTACATTTACTCTCTCATATGATCGCTTTACCGAAGGTAGCTCCTTTTTTAACCCATATTTACTCATTTTTACAGATGGACGAAGACGTCAAACCGAAAGCCAATGGGAGATGCCAGGAGTTCTGGTCCAAAATGAGGGTGGAGAGACAAACAGAGGCACCCAGACGTGGCCGGAGTCCAGCTGTCTCGTGCAGAAGGCTACCCAGAATGACTGGTTTTCTGAGTGGAATAACCTGTGATTAACCTGTTTAATAAATAAGATAATTAAGAGAGGCGTGGGTTAAGGATGACTAAGCCTATTGATGTCTGAACATCATATATGAAAAAAATTAAAAGGTGACGTTTCACTAAGTATCAGAGCTGTTAACGTTCCCTAGGACCTAGTTTGGACCTCGGATTGTAAGCAAACTAGGCTAAAAATATGAGGTCGGCTTCCCATTCAGTTAAAAAGCCAGGGTGTCACTCTCCAGTGCCCAATGCACACATATACTCTCTCATGCCTTCTTCAGCACTGTTTCTGAAAGACATCATCTTCACAGAATGAAGAAAAGTCTTGTCTAGACATGTCTTACGCTACTCGCTTGTTAACTCCCTTCGACTGGTTGCCTGCAAATTCAGGGAATTTTCCACGGTTTCCTTTACGGTGAAGATGAGCTACTCTGTGGACATCAATGCTAACAGCCCCTTGCTGCATGTTAGCCGTCTCCTAAACAAACAGCTCTGTTCCTCTCGATGCTTCACTCCCCCCACCGTTTGAAGTTTTTTAACATGCCATTTTGATATACCACAAGCAAATCACTCACACTTTAATTATATTCCAGCCTTTTAACATTTTATTGATAGAACTAATTTAACTTCCTACTAATTCAGATGCGACTTGCTTTTTAGAAACACGCAAAATTAATGCAAACGCGTAAGAAAAATAATAGACAGGATTATTAATTGCTCCCTTAGCCTACATTCAATGCATGCAATGAACATTTTTAGCTTTTAAAAAAGAACAGGAAATTAAAAGGACAGTCGGAAGGCGGAGTCCACAGAAAGCCGGTCGAAGATCTTGCTCTCTCCCGTCTCTCCTAATGTTGTCGGTGCTTGTAAGGCATGGGAACAGATTTCGGTTGTGTTTTTCCATGCCAGGCCCCAGAAGAACACACTGTCGAGAAAAGTAAGTTCTTCCAAGCCGTGGACACAGATGCATCCTTCTAGTGTTTATTCCAAGGGGGGGGGGGGGGGTCATTCGCCTCATTAGGCATCTACAGTCGTGCTCAAGCAACAGTATGGTGACGGGGCAGATAGCGAGACCCCCAGATGCAGAAATTCCTGCTACATTTCGTCTACACCGCTGTGCACAGTGCGCTCCGATTCCCACACCGAGTTATTCGGCGGGATCTTCGGAAAAGGTAGCCCTTTGAGCGTCAGAGACGAGAGCATGACACGAACCCGCATAAGCCAGGTACAGGACAGAGAAATTCTTTTTCGTTTCCGTAAAAAACTACAACTTGGACGGGGGGGACACTTGAACACATTGGAAGGTCCGTGGAATGTAGTGTCAGGCTTAGGCCTTAGCCTTGAGTCTAAGCCCTCAGTGTTCAGCCTAACCCTTAGTGTTCAGGCTAAGCTCCTGATGTCCTGCAAGGTTATAAACTTGTACAGTAAGCTCCGAAAAGAGAGCAGTCCAGGACAACAAAAACACAGAATGAAGACTGTGTTACCCTCAGCTGGATTAGCTGGAGAATCGCAGGCACTGCTGTATCTCATTCCGTTGGGCAAATCCCCCACCCCTCCCCACACACACACACACCAGATGTTTCAGTGGGGGGGGGGGGGGTTCTGAGAGGGGTTTTCAGTATATCAGAATGTTTCTATGGGGGGGGGGGGTTGTTATGTTTCCGCGAGGGGGGCTGTCAGTATGTCAACATGTTTATACTGGAGAGGGTGGGTATGTTTATGTGGATAGGGAGGCCGGTATGTTTCATGTGGGGGCGTGACGCTACGTTTCCGTCTTCACACATTTATTAGGGCCTCAGCAAAGCCTCGGCATTCTGTCTGCGAGCTGCGTCAGTTACACATTCAGACTGGCACCGCATCGGCTTGGCGAGTCTTAGGGTGACCTCAGAACAATTACCATTGTTTACCTGTGGCTACGAAAGTCAGGAGAGCACTTTTTTTTTTTTTTAACAATAAGGGAGGGGGTGAGAGCCACTCGTTCAAAACATTTCAGGTTTTCAGCGGCATGAAAAGGACGACAAACAAAAGTAAATGGCACTCGGCAACTTATAAGCTAGTCGACTTCACACTGAACCGCAGCCATCGTGTCAGATACGTCCCACAGCGTCTGCGCCCACGTTAAACGGGACAGAGCGGGGAAGCTCAACTTACTCTGCCTCGGAATCTGCATGCAGGAGGGAAAGAATGTTCGGTTCCTTCCTCTAAAGGTCCGAACGCAAAAAAAAAAGCGTGCGGTGTCACGCCTTAATATTTTAATAATTGGTTTCAAATGTTGTAAAAAGACACTGGAACGGTCAGTAGAGATACAGTATGGCACGTGGAACGATTACTGCCGTTTGCACCGAGGGGGAAAAAAGAAAGCAAACACACTAGGAAGAAGTGCTATCCTTGACTGTGTAAAGTAAGAAAAACAAATGTAAAGGCACTGCTTCTAAATATCCATAATTCTAGACATTAATGACTGCTTGACTTTCAGCCTATAAATGCTCTGGGCACACTGGAGAGGCCTGGCGCCTGTTAGGTCATGCCAGTCCAGCCCCGTGATTCTTATTGTCCTCTTTCTGGAATTTTCTCTGATGCAGGTGCCACCATAAACAGTCCCTGTCACATGCAGATCTGTACCGCAGATTCTGCACGCGAGAGCAAAAAGAAAAACAGAAGAAATCTCGTCATTAATCTCGTCCATTTAAGATGCAATTAATTTTTGGTGCGGTGATTCAAAAACGCATATGACATAGCCACCTTCCTCCCGCGAAACGCCCTTCGCTTAGTCAAAAATGCGCAGAGTCACGTTTCGCCCGCACGCCGCGCAAGACAGCGCGTCAAAGTGCAGACGACGATCAGTCCCTCCGAGCCCCGTGGGCCAAGTCTCGCACGGAATCTGTCCCTCTAAACGCTACCGAAACCCTTCTGCCGACGCCTGCGCGAGATTGAAAGTTATTTAAAGTCGAAGTATCCACACTGCGCGGGTTACAGGGAGACGATGAACACGCAGTTACGCTGTATTTTTCATTCAAACGACCGTGACAAATGGAAACATTCTTGGAGCGTGTTGCACGGCGGCCAAATTAAATAACGTCCAGTTTGAGAGGACAGGCCAAGTTTATCACTGATCGAGAGCAGAAGCAGCACAGATAAATCCGCCCCCCCCCCCCAAAAAAAGAGAAAAGAATACTGTTTTATGTCCTTCGACGGAAAGCAGCTTTGACATAAGGAGAGTCAGCAGGTTCAGGGCAGTAAGGTAGTCTGGTCTTTCTCACAATGCACGCTAAGAAGTGCTCTTTACCGCACAATGTGAAGGGAATAGCTAAAGAAAGCTTTCAGGCAGTAATTGGATTACTGAGTAATCTGAAAACAAACTGACTAAGAGGCGAGGCACTTATCTAACAGAGAAATGGGATTTGACATCAACATGATATTTACATTGGCTCTCAAGTATTAAGTGTTTGCACTGAGCGCCCCTCACGCTGGCCAAAATTGTGTATTTTAGGTCATCTCATAAGTCGTCAATAACTTTAATGTCACGATCGCGATTCTCATTATGCTAAATACGTCCAGAGAGCAGTGATCGCGGCTATCGTGAAATATTTACAGCGTTGGCTACTAGCCCACTTCAGCGTGCAGTAGTTTCTCACCAGTCTAAAAAAGCCAGCTGCTAGCATTCGGTGATAATCTGATCAGTCTCCTGTATGTTCCCTATTCGGCCTTGAGCATTTCTTTTCCTTTTTTAGATGAACCAATCATCCTAATTCCACCTATTAATAATCTCCGCCCCCCAACAGCAGTAACTGTTGACTTGGAGGTAAAACACCAACACTGGCCAGGAATTCTGGGTCAAAAGAGAAAACAAAGGTATCCATTGTACTACATAACATGCTGTTAGAGTTTGCATAACTAGTCAACGAGTACCAACAGAGTAGCTGTTCTGTTCATGCAATGATTTAGCCATGTTCCTTTGATGGGAAATCTCTGATAAATCTGTCACAGTTAAATGGTAGTCTATAATTGGCCAATGGACTTACACCATGGAAAAAATAAAAATCAACGTCATTCAGAGTCTAGTGCTTCCGTTTCTTTCTTATTACAAATGATAATGAGCAACATTCAGCAACATGTCCTCTCTCGTGGCATCAAACTTATGCACAGTAACAAACTTCACTTAACTTGGGCTGATCTGTTTATCACTATGATCATTAACTCGTTTACATTTTCGGTAACCATCTGCGATTTCAGCTCGTGAAAGTCTACAAATGTTTGACCTCGATTTAGTCATTTACTTAGAAACGTACTTAATCCCTCCATCTTCTGACCGCTTATTCTGGACAAGGCCGCAGAGGAATCTGGATACTATGCCGAGCAACACAGGTGGGACAGCAGACTGTCACACATAACAGGCGATCGGAAGGCACCGGTAAGCCGAACTGCATCCCTTTGTACCACGGGAGGGCACCGGAGACTCTGATTCAACCTATGTAATCATGGGACAGGATTCAAATCAAAATCAAATCCCTACCTCTGGAGGTATGAGGCAATCATGCTCTCCGCTGAACCACCATGCCCCCCCCCAAAACCATTTTTTACAGTAACTAGTTGAATTTTTCTACATGGTATAATAATCTTGGTTGTTTTGGCAGTGTATTGGTCCTACTGGATGAAACCACAAATGCTGCTATGAGGATGGAACAAAATATCAGGCTGATCTGTTGGCTGACCGAGACCGCCCATAGCCCGTTACTGCCTAGCAAGGGAAGTCCCAGCTTTCCGCAATGGCCTGGAGCCTCACCTTACAGGACAAAGCCACAGGCCCCACACTACCCCCATCCACGTCCGAGCGGCGTCCACCTCAGGTTTCTTGGCTTCTGCAACAAAACTCTTGAGAAGAGCCTGAGAATTCCCAGCCTCATACCCCATAAGCCATACCCTTCCCGGCTCAATGGTGAGCACTACCTGACTAATGGCTTCCATACACAAAAGAGCAAAAACAGGCTATTTGTGAAGAAGCCGTCAGGCTACCAAATTCCATTGCCATGATTGGGATGACAATTATTAAGGAGGAGCTGAACCAGGCTTTTTTCTCTCCCCTTGAATACAAAATATCGAATACTAATACAGAAACAGAACAAGAGCAGGAGCAACGTTCGAAGAGTTTATCAGTAAAAGCTAATCATCAATCAACTCCAAATCCTTTTAGACCTAGTTACCAAAGGCCTCCTACATGAATTTGCGTGCGACACTCAGAAAGCTGGTCCTGTTTGTAATGCACTTAGGGATGTGGCTGTATGCTCACAGCAAACCTGGTCTTATAGTCACACCCAACCTCACGCACAACTTCACTAAATGCAAGACCAGGAATGCATTTTTGGAACATAAATCCTACAGTACTTCCATAATACTGAAAAAAAAAACGAGGCTCAAAGACACTTGGGTCTTTTTTTAATTACCTTGTTTCAGTTTCAGTTATAAGTTTCCTTTCCTACAATACGTTGAAATCGGTGTTCGCCAAATATGTTCTGGGATGCAGCCAGAAAACCGCTGTGGTTTGAAACTGAACGCACCACTGCTCCGTTCAGGCAGGAACGTACAGTAACAGCAGGGGGGCCCAAACAAAGGCTCACTGTCTGTTTTTTTTATATATTTTTTTTTTTTTGCCTCCAAAAGTTTACCCTGACACTACCTACCTGCACCTACACCCTCATCAGTTAAGGAAAAAAAACAGCGAAAGTAATACCAAGTCACACAAAACCAGAAGCCTTCATCGGTCACTGCTTCGCTGTGTATAAACGGGGATATCGGTGCCATCCGCAGTCGCCGGTTGAAACCAGGGGAGAGGAGGTAATGCGAGAGGTCAGAGCGTGAAGATGCTCATGTCCAGGTGGATATTAGCTGAGCAGATTGAGATTGCTGAGTGGTGGAATTCGGCCAAGGCCCCAGGGTGACCTCTACTCTGCAAGTAGTGCTACGGGAACCTTTCCGGGACCACAGTTAGTCAACGGGAAGACTCTTAGTGATGTGCCGGGCAGACCTTTGGATCGCTAGGTCTTCAGAAGGCGATGTTGATCTCGCACTGTTCACTTTACGCAAGCTTGTATCTACTACTTCGAGGAGGAGAGGGGGGGCTGGTCCCTCTCAGCCTACCACCGACGGCATGAGATTAATCACAGCAGAGCTGCAGGGGAG
The DNA here is from genome assembly GCF_023856365.1 of Brienomyrus brachyistius. Classification (NCBI taxonomy): domain Eukaryota; kingdom Metazoa; phylum Chordata; class Actinopteri; order Osteoglossiformes; family Mormyridae; genus Brienomyrus; species Brienomyrus brachyistius. The sequence goes on from NW_026042322.1 coordinate 1,685,002, forward strand.
GGATGCAGAGACTCGACCAAATATCAGGGCCATGGTTAACACAACACTTGTGTTTTTGCAAAAAAAAAAAAAACGCACATGGCGTTAACATTCCTTCAAACTTTACTAATTGGGCTGCTCATTATACTCGCTTTTATAATTCAAAGTTACAGAAATATTCAGGCTATTTTAATATCTGCCCGTAATGTCCCAGAATCCCTGAGAATGACATATACATCACCTGCACCAGTCCCACTAGGGCAATGACATCATATGCATGACATAATTCCTAAACGCCATTAGCAACATTTACTTTTCACCTGTGTGTATTGCCGTTACAGATATTCCTGCTTATTCTCTAGCTTTTCTTTGTTTTTACGTCGCGTCTGATTTGGATATTCTTAGCCTTGACTGAGCGCTCAGCAGAGTGCGGAACAACCAGGCCCCGTAATCGCTTCTGACGGGACCCCATCTGCCCTATTAAAACCTGCCCCGTGAACGGAATTCGCTTTCGTTTCAGACGGGTCTCCCGAAACAAAATGTAACAATTTCACTCCTAATCTGCAGCACCTGTTGCATATTCATAGGACATCTAATCTACTCAATTAAAATTAAATTAATTATATGAACAGATGGTATGGACAAATGTGTACAATAGATTTGCATGCTCTCATTTGCACACACAAGACACAGATTACACTGCATATTTAATGCTGCAAGCAGATCATATCTGTAACTGACATGGAGGAGTCATAGAAAAACAAAAATTTAAGCAAAAATTAAGCAATTTTGTAATGTAAAAATATTGCATGTGTAATATACATTTAATATTTGCTGCAAACACACACCTACCAGCATTCACAGGTCTCTACCAAGCATACTCATTCATTAAAACGCAAAAAGGTCCAAGATGCATGCATGCATGAGAGATGACAGAGTGATCAGGAGTGTGTGTGTGTGTGTGTATGTGTGTGTGAGGGGCATGTGTGTGAAACCATGAACAGCATGTGTGTGAAGGTGTGAATGGCATGTTTGTGAGGGTGTGGACAATGCATGTGTGTGAAAGGACACAGACGGTGTGTGTGTGTGTGTTTACGCATGTGGAGAGGGTGCAGTCAATGTGTGTGAGGGGAGGGTGTGGTCAGCATTTTTCCGGGGGTGGGGTGCGGACAACAGTGTAACATAAACCATGAGGTTGGCATTGTGGAAATGGAGAGGTCTGTTCCTCAAAGAACCTCAGGAGAGCAGTCCTGATAAATGCAGCTTCCTGGGAGCTAGTTGGGCCTGGGGGAGGGGCTTCCAGCGATTATTATTCGTCCCAGTTGCATGTCATTGGTCAAGGTCCCGAACATGAAGGCACGATCTCCCACACTGGCACCACTTTTGCAGGATATCTATGGATACAGTTCTGATATGCTCAACCCTCAGTATAAATACATTAAGCCCAAACCTTCCATTTAAAGACATGGAAGCACTATATATATATATATATATATAAAAAAAACATTTTAAAGCTTTCTTCAAATACGTTCAATTCAACGTAGTGTCACACTCCTGAAATTATGTCAGGCGCAACGTGTTTTACTGACATCACTTTTAAACAGCTTTCTTATAAAACACATGACCATTTACTCAGCACTGACAGAATTCACATAGAGTTTTGAGGTGTCCTCTACGTGCATAAAAAAAAATCATTAAAAATATATTAACAGCAGAAATAATAATGATAATATTCAGCTGTATTAAAGAAAGGGGATTTACATTCCAAAGTTAGCTTCAGCCATTCGACTAGCTCAATATTTGTACCAAAATGATGTCATACACATGATGTCATCGCCCTTGTGGGAATGGAGGAGATGATCTTCTGGCCGGAAGTGCAGGACATTTAAACACCAGAGTACCTGGTGACCCTGAGCGTGTCATATGTTGCGCCGAGAACCCAAACCGCATTAGGTCCAGGCGTCATGCGGCACGGCTGGCTGCCCAGATCCGGTAAAGAAACAGCCATTGATTTTCATCCGTGCACCGATCCCGACTGACGCGCCTCCGTGGCCTCGCCGAGTCACGGACAGACCGCATCCTCGGGAGTCAGCACAGAACGGCGCGACCTGCCTGTCCCCTACGCCGCACACAATGCGGAGCTGTGCACCCTTCAATGTGACTTTAAACAAACCAAAAATAAACCCACTCTTTTCAGTTTTTTTTGCCTCCAAAAGACAGAGAGCGAGAGAGAGCACAAGAGAGGGAGGGAGGGGGAGAGAGATGCATAGTCATACCAATTGTCCCCCCTACAAAATAACGGAGGCTGTTTTTCACATGGTGGAAATGTTGGCCCGACCCTGAGGTGATGTAGCGACCTTTCTGCCCAGCTCCATCCCGGCCGGGTCTACCACACACGATGCGCATGCCTCCTGAAGCGACCCCCCGGTGCCGGCTGGACAAAGGCCGCAATAAAATGATTACAGGAGAGGGAAAGAGACCTAATGAAAGCCCTTCCTTTCCCGCAAACATAAGGGCCAATTATCCTAACAGGGCTCCATGCAGCCAGGCCACCGGCGTTGCGAGTTCAGGGGCCTTGCGGTTTCCCCTCAAATGCGGTCATTATTCACAACCACACCTCAGACCGAACGCGACCATGGAGAAGGAGTGTAACCAACAATGCCGCTGCAATTCCTACACATTGACCCACCTTCCATCTTCCACAACAACAAATTCTCCACATTAGCGTATTAAAGTTTATATAAATGTAGTCTACAGAAAATTAGACCTTTCCGGAATAACTTTTAAATTACATATTTCATATATAATGCACAGGATATGGTTATATAGGCTTATTTACTCAGTTATTGAGTATAACAAATTGGTTTAAGCAGCTCGCGGTGCCGAAGCAATAAAACAACACAGGCACGCTTTCCTAAAATATATTTAATAACGGAGACAGAAAACTGAATCAGGAGCCGGCCGGAGCGTCACATCCATCAAGCGCTACCCTCGGGTATCTGTAGGGAGCCACATGGGGAAAGGAAGCAGCGGGGGCGTGGGGAGGGGAAGCACAGCGCTGCAGAGCCTGCAGATGCACGTCGAATGCGACGACGCAATACAGGCTAGCCCTGAAAAGAAAAAAAGAAAAAAACTCCCAAAGAGTCCAGAGCCAAGAAACAGGAGAGGTCTTGCGCTGGATGTGGACTTCGGAAAATGGCCCATGTTCCAGGGGGTGTGTTTTGGGGGGGTTGGGTGGAGCCAGCTATAAAGGCCAGTCTGACCCATGCAGACGGACACCCAGGAGGATGGTCCTGTCTCTGGAGTCACCCCCTCCCAACACTTTTCACGCTATGAGAATCCACATGAAAGCACCGGCAGGCCCTCGGGACCATGCCCCACCCCGAAGGATCATGTGTGGCATTATTTTCTGCCTCATTACCCATGTGACAGCATGGCCTTCATGATGGGGGGGGGGGTGAGACGAGGGTGTCCACTGAAAACACCGCCCACTTTAGCCAAGTGCTGAAACCCTACTCCCTGGGAGGGGCCAACTGACTCAGCACTCCTTTTCAGGGGTGCTCACATAGAAGGTCGACTGGGCTCACCTTGCAGCCCCTCCACCGTTACCCCACACCCAAGCCCTCAAAAACAGGAGGGGCCGGTAATCTCTCCCCCCCCCCCTCACCTCAACTTGACTCCTCCCTGTGCAGCAACTCTGGTGGTCTGAGCGCCTGGCGCCTGCATAAACTTCAGCAAATAAACCTCGGGCTTAAATAAAAGTCTTGAAGTCATCTCTATATTTGTTTATCTTATATTTGTTGTTTTTTTTTTCCGTCTTCCTGCAAAAAAAACCCAAGACAGGGCGACGGACCCCAGTTTAAAGTCATATTAATTTCAGTGACCGACAGTAGAAGGCCTCATTTCTGGCACGACACTGACAAGTTCAATAAATTTCCCCAGATATTTTAGGGGTTTTCGGGGCTCCTTCGAGTGGCGAACCCTCACCAATAGGACTTGGCTTCCGCCCAGCAGACGCAGATGAGGACAGCACCCTATATACAGGCAAAGAGATGGTAGCGATTTAAGTCTAATTGCAGGTGATGCGGGCACAGCCATGGAGAATAGGGAGAGCAGAGAGGCTGAACTCGTAGACTCGTTTAATAAATTGTTCTTTCCTTTGCTGTCTACCAGAAGCGGCTTTCATTCCCAGTGCGGTCGCTTATTTGAAATTCAAATTCTGACCCCCCCCCCCCCAAACCTCCATCTAAAATCTTAGACTTTATTTAAAAAAGATGGTGTGTTTAGCGAAAACTAAGATGGTTGGCTGACAAGCCCGCAGTTAGAAGCATCACCTCACAAAGAGGGAGCCAACTAAAAATGGCCCTTGGTTGTCCAATAAAACTTTCAAGCAGAAGTTTTGGGCCTATCGCTATATTATTCATCAGCGCGCAGTGCTGCTAGATCAGCATTTTGCTCCCCGTTTCACCGAAGAGCATCCACGACGCACAGTTCACTGCACTGAAATAAGAACAACTCAGCAGGCAGCTTGTGAAAACAGTGCAGAGCCGCACGCTGAGACCGGGACGATGGCCGTGGGAGCGGACACTCCCGTGACCCTCCATGTTTGTGCAGAATATGACACGCTGGTGCCGGGCCGGAACATCCAGCCTCCACTTCGGGTCAGAGTCACGTAGGATGGCCTCCTCGAAAGAGATCCAGGGCTAAGAGGCCTGGGGAAAGTGTTGTGGTCCGTTGGGGACTCCTGTCGAAACGCCGGCGGCACGCGTGAATGTCCGCCCTCGCGGGATGGGAGGAACGTTTTAAGAGCTGCCTGCAGCGTATGAAAGACGGGGGGAATCCACATTCTGCATGCCGCTAGTGAGTAAGAGGACAGGAATGAAGAAATCTCTCTCGGTGTCCCAAGCACTTCACCAACAAATGCGAAAAACAACCCCTATGACCCTCCACAAAAAAAAAATGACTCACAGGCAGAAGAACCAGGCTCCGTGCGTATTAATCATTCAAGAGCAGGATGTAGCCCACATGTTGCTAACATCGACTGACAGCTACTGTGACATCCGTACAAACAGAAGCCCGTCGGACTCACAGAACACAATGGCTACTGTTGGTAGCGGACGCACGGGCCGAGTGTAACGACGCTCCTCGCCATGGAAACGGCACTTCTGGCCTATTAGGGCGCTTGTCGGAGCCTAATGAACGCCAGTGTGCATGTGAGCTGACGGCTAGCCTGCATGGGGCAGGGGGAAAGAGCCGAGGCGGTCGCTAGCCCACCGCAGAAAAATAGGTCAGCTGAGCTGCTCCCCTCTCGGCAGGCGCAGGGGGCTGGGGGAGGGGCACGGTGCAGAACCTCTGCGAAATGGCAGAATCAAGACGCCGGGACAGCCCACGGTGGCAGCCATGGGCAGGACTAACGCCGGCAAGGCCCTGTGCCGAGTTCTCTGCCGTTCTGCATTAGCGAACGCTAATTGTGTCTCTGCTGCATAAATGGGTGCGTGCATCCCCCAGCCATGCAGCTGACTTAGCAATTAAAACTTGCCTAATGGCAGTTATCTGGGTTTCCGCCCCCTGGAGGTGAATGGGGTCGTGATTTCAGTGGAATGGCAACAACAACAACAAAAAAAAAAGGAAAAAACATAGCAGCTGGATTACAGAAGCGTGTTCCCCAGAGCGAGGTCCGGAGCACGAGTGCTGTACTCACACCCGGAGTTGGAAGCCTTGCACTGCATGCGTGCAAAACGTTTACTCACTATCCACAAAAATACCCACGTTCTGACTCCAGATGTCGGCCCTGTTTATGCCTTAAGCACGGATTAAATGATTATATGCATTAGAGAGATTTATACAGTAATGGGTATTACATAAATTTGCATCAGATGAAAATATAAAGCGCAGAGTGTATATTTTTTCTCCAGAAGTTTCTTCTGTGTCAGACAGAGGTGTTAAATGAGGTCAGTTTTAAAAAGCCTTTAAAAGGGAAATAATGTATAATTGTAATGCAACGACCACCAGGGTCCGCAAAAGTAAAAATAAATTGAAATTCAACTCGAGGTCCATGTTTGTACAGCGTAGTCCACGGCATCACCCCATCACCCTCATGGATCTCGCCATCTTTCTTGCCCACGCGGGCTCCTTCTGTAAAGCAGCGGTCGGGACTTTGCAGCTGCCCAGGAGCGTGACCATAGCAACCAGCACTAAGATTTATGACCTTAGGAGACCCTGTCGACCTTCAGGATTAATGGACCTACAATCTGCATTACTAAAGAAAAAAATGATTTGAAGCTGAACTATATAAAAAAACAAACAAAATATTATATATATTTAAAAAAAAAATCAAGGAAAAATAAAAATTCAGATATAAATAAAATATCTGCATCTTACTACCAAGAGAGCTGGACAAACATCTTCTACTTTTGCAGTTAATAAAACAAACAGTAACAAAAGAGAACTGAGCTTGTTGAAAATGTTGAAATAGCAGAAGAAAACTGACCGAGAAATAAAGCAGCGTGTGGCACAGGCGGACGCCGTATCTGCGTGGGATTCCTACGTTTTTTTTTTTTTTTGTATAAAAAATCGGCAGCCAGGAACGCGGGCGGAAAAAAAGCTCTGCAGCTGGCGGGAAGAACGGCGGACTGGCGACATGAAAGCAGGCATGGCGGCACTGACGGGGTGCCAGGTACAGTATATAAAAAAAAACCTGGCCAGCACCAGCGGCCCTGCCTGTGTACAGTAACTGTCTGTCCTGTCACGGGGAAGCCGCGCGGTCAACGCAAAATAACCAGGGGTTGCAACAACCGCGCAACTTTTCTTTTTTGCTTTTACCGGTAAACGACCGCTCCACCAACCGGTACGGAGACGCCGGCTCCGGTTTATCGGCCCGGTCTCATTCCTCGGCCAGGTTTTAGGCACGCGGCACGCGCGAGCCCCGCAGTTTCCCGCCGGGTCACAGTCTTCTCCCACGGCTACATGAACAGGTCGAAAGGAGGTAACGGGGAGACACTGCGTGCGGGGCTAAATATTTCTTTGGGACGGAGGCTTTACATTTTCAGCTTAAAAAGATTTATGACACACGCCCCAGCTTACAGTAAGTGTTATGCGACGCTGTGTGTGGCAGTGAGCTCACAGCTCCGTAGTTTCCCCTTCCCGTTAATTGAGCCTGCTAAGCTTGACCTACTTTGCTCACCATTGAAGTGGAACAATTAATTTTTTTAAGCGATTCCCTAAATGGCTTCTGTTTCCGCCAACGTCAAAGGACCCCTGAAATTCAATAGAACTGGCTTTTCTCTAAATAAATGTACGGCCGAAACACGCGCGCATAAAACACTAACAGCAATATCGCCTTTTATTTTCGTCTGCATAGTGTTGTACACTTAATAGGTGCACAATTTTACTTTATTTAATTTTTTTTTGGTGTGTGGGGGGGGGACTAAACTACTTATACATGACCGCTTCTCCCCCAATAATAAATAATATATGACAGAATGACCCTGGATGGGATTATAAATTGGATGAAATGAGGAAAAAAAATATATCATCTTTTAATCCTGTACTGTAAACTACGTATAAATTTCATCCATGTTACATAAATATATAATTTGGGGAAAAGGAGTGAGTGAGTGAGTGAGTGAGGTGAGGTCACCTGTCACGCTGTGTCAAGTTCCTAGGTGAACTTAGAAGGGGGGGCAGGGTAAGGCTTGACATGAATTTCCACCCCTTACTGTTAAAAGAACTCCACCTGAAAGAGAAAGATAGAGAAGATAGGAAAAAGCCTCCTCTATCAGGACATTTCATCTGAGGTGACCAGGCGCCAGGCCATAGGTGATAGGAGGACCCACCCACACCGCAGCACATGTGAACACTTCCTGAACGCCATCAGAGTTCAAATGAGGACACCCCCCCCTTCCCCCCCATCTCGCCATTCCTGGCTGGCGACAGTTGTTGTTTAATGGCATGCCCAGCGGCCCTTCATAACAATGTGCGTGGGAGGCTGGAGAGGTTTCGAATCTCTTACGTGATGAAAAGCACCACCACACTACACTATGTGGAGCACGTTTGCCCGGGACTATGGTGTCGTTTGGTAGTGGACGGCCCTGATGGGACAACGGCTGACGACTGCTCAGGGTTCTCCATTCCAGAAAGACATACACATGCCTCCCTGACTGTGTTAAACACGCTATTTGCTTTTACTGATGCTTCCTGGAACAAATAGAAATTGCTTCATTTGTTAAACTTGTTTAATTTAGTTTAGCATTAGTTTCTAGTTTTTTCCTATGTTGGCAAGATGTTTTTATCATGTGATCATGTTTGTTGCGACTACTGATCAGTAGTCAATCTCAGTCAGCAGTTGAATATTCTTGGCTATCTGATCCTGCCATATCTGCTGTTGACATACTGGTCTTTGGAATCCTGACACTCATATGACTTGAGGGAAAAAAAATGGAGACCTTTGTGACTTAAGCTCCATTTCCTGAAGGCCTGGGTGACAGCAAGCAAATCTCTTCTCTGATCACTAAATTCTGAAATGCAGTTTGCAAAAAATCCTGTTTAACAAAACAGTAATTAGGGGTCCGAAGAGTAGCGGTGCTGGATTGCTCCTGTTTTTGTTCTGATTATTGAAAGCTGTCATTGAATTTCACACCATGCCTACTCCCCACCCCACCAGTCTCCATCAGCAACAATGCCACAGAAACCGAACAGACAATTTAGGTGAAACTGAAAAGCAATGAACCCCCCCCCCAAAAATAAATAAATAAATAAATAAATTAAATAGAAAACAGCTTTGGATCTAGAAGCAGCATGTCATGGTAACCATGACCAAAGGGACATCCAGACAGACCTGACATCGGAACCCGCAGAGAAGGGAATCACCTGAGCCTACATGAAACCAAGATGAAGGTCAAAGGTTTTTCCAGTGAAGGTGAACAGCAATGACTCCAAGAGTCTTTCTACTGATCGTTGGTGGAGAAGTACTACAGACGGCTTTACCATCATCTCATTCTCCCTGAGTTGTCAGCAAGCAATACCTTGAAGGCCATCGTGGACCAACGATTGGAGCTAACTGGATATTTGTATCCAACAGAGTCTGAATTAATCAAATCAATGTCTTCCATTAATTTAGTATAAGGACACACGATTAAGTGCCTATCAGGGTCCTTGGAGGAATATGTGCTTTCATCCCAGTTTAGAACATTAGCGCTTGGCCGCGCTCCAAAGCACTGAGTTCTTTCCTTTTGAGGTGATGCTCTCTTCTTTTTTGTTTCTTCAGCTGCCTCTCCCCTGGAGCCATTGCACAGGCTCTGCCAGGACCTTCCCAGCAAGCTGGCTGTCAGGAACATGGAATCATTCCCCTCTCTCCTCCAGTGGGCCGGCCGGACGCGGCCTTTTACGCCTTTGTTGCCAGGGCCCACCTAACAACATCACGGTCACCTGCCCCTACTGTAAACCTTGGAGGCGGCGATGAATAGGGGCAAGGACCAAACCCCTGAGCAGAGCCAAGTGAACATTAAAACCGCAGCTTTAAGGTGCTACCATGGCTCCTTCGTATAGCCGTCCTCAGCACCCCCTGCTTGTGTCTGTTCTAACAGCCGTGGAAATGGAAGTCAAACAAGGATAGCCCTGTGGTGGCAATGTAGGTGGACGGACCTTTGGCACTGATTTTTTTCCATTTACGGGTCGGCCCAGCCTTTACGAAAACAAGGACACCGGTATCGTTTGTGTTCTAATCCACAAAAGGACTCCCGGTTGAGACTAAACAAACTAAAATAAGCCTGACTTACTGTGAAAAGTACACACATGGCCTGAGTCCTTTACAGTCAACAGTTTCCGTGTTAATACAAATTACTGAGTCACGTATGTCAGGCACAATGAAGAGCTAGGGGTAGGTGTGCAGTAAACTGGTAGCAAGGTGAACTGCAACATCACACAAGCCTAAACAAGATAAACTGTGTGCCCCCCTCCCCCCCCAGCAAAAGATCCTGATTCAAAACAGGTTTAGCCACATTCACTTGACATGTTTCACCAAAAATTCACACAACGAACGCAGAATTTACCATTGGCTGTGTTTTTTTTTCCTTCCCCCTCCATTTATCACCACTTAAATTAACTGTAGACACTAATTAAATTATCTGGTCTGTGGAAACACAAAGAGCCAAGCGCCTTTTCCCCACAGGATACGTTCAATCAATATGTAATTGGCCACATCTTCGTGTCCTGCCAGCGTAAGCAGGCCGTATGCTGCGTAGGGCATGATTAACGGCGCCGGGGGGAGGCAAGTCCCCATCCCCCAATGTGTTGGGTGTTACGCTGCACGCTCTTAGCCACCTGTTTCACCTTCATGGGGGGGAGCTGACTACGTCTTTGCATAGAAATCAACTTTAAGAAGCATTTGCACAGCGGCCAGATCGCCTTGTGTGATCCACACTCAGTTCAGCGCTCTTGATTAAAAACATTAGCCCATTCCTGGGCCCCAGGATCAAAAAGTATACAGACACTTTTAATTAAAGCTTCAGCCCATTCACTGCCTCCCGCATCAATACGGCACTGGTCTCTCCCCCCCCCCTTCCTGCAACCACACTGGGTCTCATACCCCCAAAAGCCCTTTTACTTTTCTTTCTTGGCTCTCACACAATGCATCGAGCTTTCGGAGAATCGCCACCGGACCATTTAAAAGTCAAACAGTGCGTGAATCAATAGCTCCGCCGGCGGCGAACGGCCGGCTGGGCGGGCAGCACGTTGTGCCCAAGTAGATGCTGGCAGCTAGTGAAAAGGGGGAGGGTGCCAAGGCAACCTGTCAACCAATGAGGTTGAAGAGGTGTAAAAGGGGGCACAATAGCAACCAATGAGGGCTGGCAATGAACTGACACACAGCACTTCCGGCTGTCATCCTGTCTTGACATAAAGTCGAGCAGAAAGAACAATACTCACTGGCTGTGACGGAAACAGCATCCTTTCTCTGGGTGGGCTTTGAGGTGTCAATAAGGTATTTTGCCCAATTTTCCATTTACCTTTCAGTCCAACCCAGTAGAAACACTTCCGATGTTACCAACAAAATATGAATTGTGCTTGCAAGTGCAAAACTACCATCCAACATGATGCAGATGGAAATACTCTCATCTATGGAACAGAAACAAGAACTAAAGAGGAAGTACGACACATGAGCCAGAAGTTTGGTGGTTCAAGCCCTGGAGTAATGCTGCTGGGTTGGGCATTTATGGGAAAATCTGTCTCAAATACTTCCTTGGGTACTGGTATCCTGTCCTGGGTGTACCTCCACCTTGTGCCTGGGATAAGCCTGAAGCATCAATTTGACTCTGAACAGAATAGGTGACGGGAAAATTCATGGATGAATGAACTTCCTTGACTTTTAGTCAAGTTTAATTTTTGATTTTCATCAAGGACCTCATAACAAGGGAAAAAGTAATTAAATTATATACAGATCCTTAATAGAGTGAGAATTTGGTTTCTGCTGAACATGACAGTACTGCTTCATGCACCTTTTTCACCTTTAAACTGGAAAAAGCTTGAATCATGATTACCGTACTCAGCTTAAACTTATACGCCCAGTTTAAGCTCATGCATGTAGACTGACAATGGAATTTTGAATGGGGCCGTGTACAATTGCAGATGTAGTTGCAGTAACTAGGGGGGGGCGGGGGGGGGGAATAAATCATTTACTGAACCACAACCGTTTGGACTGACGACTTGCCAATACAGGAATAGCAACATGACGCCATTCCAAAAAAAAAAACCAGCAGGATCACATTCCTTTCAAATAAATACTTAACTTATCAATAGCTTTTCGGTTACGGAGAGACAACAATGATTTTCTCTGGTCTTTCATGTGTTCACCAATATACACAAACTCTCTCTCATGTAGACTGGGGTACATGAATGTCGACACTCATTCATTATTTCAAGACAGCCATATTACTGGGCTTTTGACCATTCAGATGATATCAGCAAATGTGTCTCAGGGACACTAAGGTTAGGGCCATAGAGCAATGTGAAGGTCAGTGGTTCATAGCTTAAAGCTGTAATATTAACAAGCGAGATAATAAACCTTGTTTTCCACATGGAAAGTGTCAGTGAAAATGCTGAATGTCAAGGTGAAGACCAGTATATAGTAAGGGAAGTTAGGTTGATATGGTAAACATGCGGGGGTCCTGTGGTTTCCTTTGCTATACGCTACCCTGTGCTCTGCATTATGCCAGGGGTTCGTCTGTGTGCCACCAGAGAAACAGTAGCATTATAGCTTAGCGTTCTGTACAGCCTGCCTGGCTTGATTCCACAGCTTTATTTTTCACATGATCTGGCTGAAGACAAATGTAGGCAATGGGTCATCAATACTAGATCTAAGCTTTTTGCTCCTTAACCTCACAAAGAATTATTTACATTACAGGCCCCGCAAGCTCTTTTTTGGAAATGATAATTATCATCAATCTGCTCTGTACACACATGGTTTCCAGATAAGCGGCACAACGTTCCTTCCTGGTAGACCACAATGAGCTCTGTTTGCCTAAAGTGTTCAGGTGCGGACGACACCGTCCAAACCTCACACAATAAAGACACAGTTGCCGTTTCCCGATTCCGACAAGCCCCGTGCTCAGCTGCCCTGCAGGCGACTTGCTTCCAGTGGAATTTAAAATCTGATAATTCCATATTCAAGGCCTGCCAGCAGACTGACACAAACACCTACAGTACGTGTTCACGCGGTTTTTCATCCCTCTGTCATCGAGAACACAAAGAACCGTCAGCCAATGGGGCCGTGACTCATCTGTCAGAAACGACGGAAGACGTCCACGAAACAAAAGCTTTTATTCTGTTAATTTGCCTCCTTTTATTAATACAGACCTAAGAAGCCGTTCTAAAATTCACTGCACCCGATGTCATCAGCCATTTCAAGCAGGGATGGGATGGCCATGAAAAGACACGCATGTCACTCTTCCGTGCTTTAATTACCCTCACTTCTGATGTGGGCTCTGCACAGAGCTTCACCCTCCACTAACTTCTCCTTCCTCATATGTGGGAAAAACTAAATTTAATTCCAGCAATCACTTCCTGATTGTGAGAGGGCCCCTCTAACTATATCACCTTGCGGCACTATGCAAAATTAAATTTCTGGAACCGATCGACTGACTTTCATATAACATGCTCGTCTTTGGCAAATATAATAAAAGTCTAAAAGAGCTGTCCACCGCTCCAGCATTCACATCGTTTTGCCGTTTCTACCCATTTCACAAAGACAGGTGACGTCGCCTCTTAATCTGCATTACCTCATTAGGCCACCATCTGTCTTCATGCTGATAACACTATTTCCATGCAAGCACAATAGCAGACTCAATTAAAGCAACTTTTGGCAAGTCTAGAAAAAGTGGTGAATCTTGGGGAAAAAAAATGGTTACACATTCCTGTACCATTCCATCAGAATTTAAATATGGCTGAATATGCCAAAGTTTCAGTCAATTAATATATTGGATCATTTACTTTTGAAGACTTTTGCTACAAGGACTTCACACTTAATTCCACTTTTTCCACTGCTAATTCGAGGAACCGCATTCCTCATTCAGATTCCTGCATTCTGCCGTAAGAGAGACAGCCTCCCATCTCTCCCCTGCCTTACCTCGACATGTTTTCCGTGATGCACCCCTGGCCAGGGTAACCTTCTCCTCTGGAGGACAGAGAGTTCTGTGACAGGCCACGTCGGGCCTTCCAGGTCTCCATTAACGCCGTTACGGGGGAAATTAAATTTAGCAAGGGGTTTGTCTGGTCCCTGATGTCATGCCGTGAAAAAGACATTGTTCCTTGTGCTCCGATCTGATAATGAAATGAATGTCCACCCGAATTAACTCCAACAACAGCCGGCGTCTGAATGGTATTGCCATCCTGGTAGTAGCTGCCATCGTTACACTCCTGCTTAATCGCTTTCGGCAACACACTATTTGGAAAAACACCAGGCTCATAGTTGCCATTCAGCGAAGAGACGGGAGGTCCTAATATTCCAGAAAGACTATATTCATCCATATTGTCTCTCAAGGATAAGTAAGTGGTCTCTGTTGTAGTATAAAGGTTTAAAGACGACTCCTGGTTGTGGTAATGAGGATTCAAACACGTCATCTCTTTGTTTGGCTCAGTTTTAACCTGTATGGGGAACGTGGAGTTGGTCGTGCTCCCCTTACTGCCACCCAGACACATGCTTCTGAAGTTGGTGTCTGGCTCATTCTTTATGAACTTCACCATGTCCATCTGGTCCAGGCCAACATTGTATAGTTCCTCTTCGACACACTCAACCTTCGGGAACTCGAAACCTTTCAGGTCTTGGTCTCTCTCCACTGGGCTATGGATGTCACTCTGCACGAGGCCCAGTCCACCAGCAGGGCTGGAGACGGGAAAACCCGGCAAGTTCCGAGGACTCGACAGAGCCATGGCGCCAATGCTCCCAGGACTGGAAAGCGATGCTCTCATGTTACTGCTGGCAGTGTTGTTGCCGGCTGGGCTGGATACAGATGACCTCACGGTAGCCCCACATGAGAGTGGTGACTTCACGCTGCTCATGCTTTGAGGACTGGAGATCGGAGATCGCATAATGTTGGGTGGGCTTGAGTGGGGGGACCCCATGCTAGCTGTGTTAGCTGGGCTACAGGCAGTAGGGTTTCGGGGATGAATGGCGGCAAGGCCTGGGGTGGCTCCTGACTGGCTGACTGGGCTGCTGAGAGTGGGGCAGGTGCTGCCAAAATAAGTGGGGCTGGTGGTTGATGATACCATGGCGTTACTGGCCGGACTGGCTGCCGAGTTGTTGGAGTTCGCTGGACTCCCGCTAAGCGTTCCGGACAGGGCACCAGAGCCCGGTAAGGTGCCAGAAGCACAATCCACCGACAGGACATTTGCCGGATGGGGCGCACCGTGATAAGACGAAGGTGGAGATTTCAGCTTTGGACTCTTCGTCGACAGGTCCAGGTTGTTTTCATGGTGTTGCCCGACAGCCGGACAGAGGCTACTGGGGCTGCAGTGGCCCGTTTGGGATGGCTGCTGGGCTATGCCATAGTCAACTTCCCTCGCTGCATTCATGTACAATCCCATGGACTCCGCCACCGTTTTGGAGAGCTCCTTCGAGTCCATTTCCAGTTTTGTGCCTGCAGCAGAACCGCTGAAGCTCGGAAAGACAAACTGCTGATTCTGGCTGGGGCAGAGCACAGAATGGTCCATCTTGTCCCTACCGCCCTCTTTAAAACCAAGTTCTGGGGCAGAAGGGCGGCTGGCATTTGCGGGGTCCATCAGAGCACCAGTCCTGGCCTGAAATCCTCGCTTTGCTGCATCACAGTAGTCTGCCTCATTAGGCCCCTGGACCCACCTACACTGGGCTTCCGGTCCCTCAAACAAGCTGTGATATCTTTTGGTCTCCATAACTTGATCATTAACATACCTGACAGAAGGAACAAACAAAGAAAAACTAAATTTAATCTTGATAATACATTGTGAATTCTGCATATTTTTAAAACACTAATGTTTCTGCAATAAAAAAGGCTATAATATGCAGTAAAGCCGTTTCTTCCCAATTAGTGAAAGATGAGTTAAATATACCTTGCTTAACACATTCCGACTTAATTATAAAGTTGTCTAAGCATTACAAGTCTGTGTTTATTTTGCGATAATTTAAAAAAAATAAAAAAAAATTAAAAACATCCTTCCCTGCTTTTATCAAAATGCTTTCATGTTAGTTCGAAAATTATATTCCCGCATTACCAAAGTAAACTAGGTTTCAGTTTGTTTGTTTGTTTGTATGTATGATAAATACGCTTAGAAACCACATGATCTGCCCCCAGAAGCTGTGTAATATTTAAAAAATTATACATCTAGGCTAAAATTTGTGTGACACGTTCCATCAAAACACAGGCAAAAAACTGTATTAAAACGCTATAGTTTGAAATTTTTACGACGGACTTCATATAGTAAAACTTTTCGCCAGTGCCTCCTTGCTTGTGCGCTTCCATATTTAAAGTATCTGATGGGCGGGACGGCGTGGAGCGATCAACGCAAAAGAGCTAGCACGTTAACGGGGCTTATCACCGACCCCGGTTGTCTGACTTTTCCTGCAATCTGTTCGCTTTGGATGAGTCGTTGTTATCAATCTTCTTACTAACAGTTTCCTTCTCGTTCAGTGAATTACAGGCGTTACGGGGAAATTGTGGATGTCGAAAGGCTGCGTTTCAAAACGGCGTAATCTGCGACATCACAATATTTCAGATAAAACTGCAATGAAAGTCAACTCCGGATGCTGGAAATGGAAGCTCATGGGGGCTATCATTTCGTTACGTCGATTTCAATATCACCTTTGGGGAATACACGCTTAAGCTACACGAGTTCACTTGCGTTTGTTGTCATTACATAAACTCGAGACAAAATGACAGTACAGCTTTAAAGGTATCACGTGGGTTTCGGCCACGTTATCCTGTGGGTCCGCCTTTCATTGGTGACTATTGGACGAGCAAGACAATGCTTCATCATACCGCATACGGATTGGCTCGATTAATCTGTCAATCCATTTTTATCACAGGCACAACATTACTGCGACATAATCGAGACATTCTAAAAAACCCTAAGCAACATCGCGGAGAGATAAAGTTATAACTTTATAAAAACCGGCGAATCTAATTAAAGCGTACGGTGAAAGTATTAAAAGTTAAATTAAAGATGACGAAAATCATTCTTCTCAAGTAAGAGTTATTTAAACTGAGGTTTAAGTGTTTGTTTCGTGTCTTTCTTGTACTACAACATATGTATCAAACTAAAGCCCAAACAACGCTGCAATACACCTCGACGTGTATGATATTTGCAGCCGGTCTGCAGAACTTCAACTCGTAATTGCAGAATCAAGCACATTAAATAATATTTGATTCGCATTTAGTTTTTAATACAGAACTTGAAAAACCAAAAGCACGGACTACGCAATACTACCAGACTAACCTCATAATGGCAACGTATAAATTACAGCGGGATAATATTGTGAACATATGCATGAAAAACAGTTTTTTACGGTTCACGGGGAAATTATTTGCCGAGAGAAAAGTAATTGATGCTACATCTTATGTTGACAGTTAAGCTCTGTGGAACTGTTAGCTTACTTCTCTTAATGACGAAGTGAAATTGCTATGATTTAATAATGTCCAGCAGGGGGGAAATATTGTAATAAAAAAACACTAGGCTACATTCACAAAGAGAAACACTGAAATGTAGACAGGTCATTCACAGTGAAGCTTACATGATTGTTAATATCTTTCTCGCAACTGTCAACAAACCGTTGTATCATGCTATTATTAAAATGTATTATTAACGGGTTTGTAGCTGCCATTAAAATATATTGCCATACCTAGTTTTATTATTGGTCGGTATGCTGCCTATTTATTATCAGAAAATTAATATTTAAGCCTATATAGTTTCAACGTTTTCGGACGGTTCAAAGTTAATATTCTTCATAATAGGAAAACACTTTTCAAAAAATAAAAACAATCAAGAACTCATTAAGAATTTCCACAAGTATTTTTAACGTAAAGACAACGTTTTCCGTCCTTACCTTAATTACGACATCCAATTTAGTCAGGTGGCCGTGTTGCCGGGCAGCAATAATCCAAACACAAATGTATAATAAACTCATAAGTATTTCTTCCTAACAATATTCCCAGTGTGCTGATTGCTATTTACTCTCCCCATACATCCACTAGTTTCAGGTCTGACAGCTTTAAAGCGCAGAAGTACGAAGCTGCGTATCTCAGCGTGATCCTCAACAGCAAAAGCGCTCTTTCGACAGCCCGATTTAAATCGACAATTAAGATGGATGTTTTTGCTTTAGGTCAACATTGCCGCGGATTTCTGATTTCCTAGCTCCCCGAGCCGGGGACTGATTAAAAACAGCCTAGGAGTCCGGCAGACTTGCCTAGCGACGTCATTCTGGGCACACGAATCCTCATACTGCGACGAGCGATACAAACTCGGCCGGGGGAGGGCTGTAAAGGGAGCGGGGGGTGGACGAGGGAGGGAGGGAAGGGACTGCTCGCTCCTAAGTTTGTCGGCGCAGGTACGCTACAGGCGTGGTATTCGAATTAAGCAGGTGTTAATCCGTTTGTCTGTGAAGCCTAATTCGTCGATTATGCGCAACCTCGGATATTTGGTGAAACCAAAAGTCAAAATAAAGGACCGTGTTGGGCAGTTCTGTAGTAAAACGCAATGAGAAATACTTTTATACATCGCTCTTTTTTATCATTAAATCAAGGCTTGGCTTGCACGGAGAGAACGCTGATTTGTAACATGCATATAAGTATTGTTTCGTTTACGACGTACTGAAAACTGACACTAATTTAGCAACCTTAAAGGGTAGGGAAAGGAATCGCGGTGTCGATTAACGAGTTGGCAGATTGACGCATTGCGAAGAGACAGCACCACTGTAAGCCGTCGTGGCGCGGAATGCTAAAATGTTCGCGTTGTGAGTATAGTGCTGCGAGCAGGACTGCTTGGTGAATAGCATCGACATTACAGCGTGGTCCAAAATGCTCAGTCTCTCCGATTCCCATAAATATGTAAATATAGCCTGTTCATGTTGCATTGTAACACAAATCAAACACTTGTTAACAATATCAGTCAGTTGTCGCAAAAGATTCTTAATGTAAGTCTGAAACTAAAACTCAAAGTGCTACAATTTCTGTTTGTTAATTTATGCGTTTTCTTCCTTTGGGAGCACGCATGCATATCCCATGAGACGTTTCTTCTGTAACATATTAAACTAACTCTACAATAGAGAATCGCGGGTGAGATGCCAGTATTTTCTTGGACTGTTCTTAGACGATTGTCTGGATTTGGTTTACATGATTTAAAATGATCAGCAGAAAATGAACACAAATAGTACCTTTATAATTTTTAAATCGTTCTGAAAACTCATCCAACTATTTAACTGCATATACAGCTATAGTATGGTTGCACCACGTTTTCTGCGCGTGATAGGAGGGACCATGTAATTCAGTTCACCAGAAGTTCCCATAACACGCACAGACTTCTTGCGACTGTGGAAAATACTTCTCCACCAGGTGGCAGTCTATTTTTTAAGCCACCGTATTCTCTTGAAAGTTGAGTTGTGATGTTATGTGACATCACCGTCTTTTATCTCCCACTTCAGAATTGTGATCTTTCGATCGCAACCGCTAGCAGGATGGTGTTCAATAATGGAGTGGGCTACACAGCTCCAGTCAAGACTGCATTAAAAATATATATAACAGACTATGACTTGGGTGATGACTTCTGGTGCTATGGATTTGACATCCACGCGGCCTGTCATTTTCTCAGCGATGCAAATTCATACGCTCTACATAGAGTTTAGTCAGGTTCCCCAATCAGCTGACTGCTCGAGACCTTGCAGTGGATTGCAGAAAGATTTGCCAGGTTACTGCAGAAACTGCCAAAACTGAACTCGCAGCATTCAGCATAGTGAGAGATTTTTTAAAAAGGTTTTATATATATTCATATAAATATATTTATATATGGCCCATGACCCAGTTAAAAGACGGATGGATCTATACACACGTGTGCGTGCGCGCACACACACACACTATATATATATATATACACACACACACACCCTTCAGTATCGGTACTATACTATTCATGGATGATATTATTTATTTAGTTATACAGTTAACACACCACTACAAACAAGCCCCATCTTTACATATAGATGCTTTGTCCTGGCATGTCGCAGATAATTGTAGGTTATGGCTTAAGTTGCTAAAGGACTGACCTTGGGTGCGAATTGTCACTGGTTCAGTTCCCAGGTGGAGCCCCTGTGCTCCTGCATGGGGTGTTTAACCTGAATTCCTGCTGAATTACACCGGCTTCCTGTTGAAGGGTACAGTCTAGCGCTGTAAGTCGCACAGAGGGCTTTGCATTGTGCAAATATCGTGTGTGACTCTCAGCTTTGTTGTTTGCTCAGGGAGGATCACTGTCTTGATGGCGAAAATATGTATCATGTATTTTTATTATTTACATTTGAGAACATTTTTGAAAACCCTGTCCCCCCCCCCCCCCCCCATCCAGTAATTTATAGTTGTTTAAGGTCAGCGCCAGCTGAGCTTGGGCTTTGTTGTTCCATATGATACACGGCACACTTGGGGGGTCACAAAAACGCACAAGGCCAGCCGCTGATGCAAATCAGGTCAAGGAAAAGTAACGTCAACAAATATTTGATGTTGCCAACAAACAGTACTGCAGGTGTTGAAGTTGTACTTAAGCTCGGTCTTTGCCCTAATGTCTCTACCATCTCAGGAATGCACTGCAAATTTACATCAAACGACAAACGCTAGCTCTTCTAAGTGGATTAACCATCGAGCTGCCGGACTGCACACGT
The DNA here is from genome assembly GCF_023856365.1 of Brienomyrus brachyistius. NCBI lineage: Eukaryota > Metazoa > Chordata > Actinopteri > Osteoglossiformes > Mormyridae > Brienomyrus > Brienomyrus brachyistius. Next base: position 1,705,364 of record NW_026042322.1, read on the forward strand.
ACAGACGCTCCTCTACTTGCGAACGGCCCTTCGTAACTTGAAATGTTCGTAAGTCGTTATCAAACATCATTTTAAGGGCATACGCAAGTACAAAGACCTAGGATGCTGGGAGTACGCACGCTACGTTGCTGCGCGGCGGGAGTAGCGGGCAGAAGTCGTACTGGGCGGATTTGGCACGTAGAAAAAAAAGATTGATGTTGCGGACAGGAAACAGAAACAGGAGCCCAACGAACACAATTTGGACTTACAATCCTCTTCGTTCGTATGTCTGAAAGTTCGTAAGTAGAGGAGTGTCTCTATAGTCTTCCAACACAGTTTCCAATGGTGCCTGCTTGAAGAATTTAAATATAAATCGTCAATTTCTTTTCAGAAAACATGAGACCTCACTGCCATTTCACCACTATCCTCTCACTGGATTTGAGCTAATCTCTGTGCTGCCTGTGTGCCTCCTGGCTTTGCCCCCTTGGGCCCTCCCCATGCTTGTCTTGTCCTGGACGTTTGTTTTTATCGACATCAATATGCATCCTCTGTTTTTCCTTTCTGTCTGTTTTTGGCTGACCATAATCTGTTTATGCTCATCATTTATTTATTTTCCGTAAATTTTTTTTAAGTTTTATTATGCCTTCATGAAAAAAAAAAATACGAAATGGTTGGTGATTGGTATTTAATTGTTATTTCTTCGGTTTTGCCCAATTAAAATGCATGTGCGATTAGTGCCGCCCGCTAGTAGCTATCTTTGTCTGTGCCTTAGATTACAATCAATACATGTAGCTGCTGTATGTCGCCGACAGCATCACCATAGATATCGACGTCGCTCATTCATCGGCACCAGCATCCGTCCAATTCCATGGGAAAACAGAGAGTCCCAGACATGCAGCATTGGGCTCCCGCCAGTGGCCGGGCCGCGTCTGAATACGACTCCTGTTCCTCGTCCTTTATGCAAATGCGGGCGCACATTAACATTGTAGCATTCAGAGGCGCCGGGGCACTTGATCATGACATCAGAATTATTTCTCGCCTGTCAATGGCGCAACAGTGCGAGTACATTGACACTCACTGGACACAAATGTCTACAGCTGCACCTAAAATCAGCAGCCGGGGGAAATAAAATCGAGGGTTTCATGCAAACTGACATTCTAGATAAAAATATATAGCACTAAATTACTTCATGTTTAGTTTAAAATGCAATAGTAGTACTATGCAATATTCTATACTAATATTACTAGCAGCTGATTGTAATTATTTATTAACAGATGATGATAAAAAGCATGACATACTGTGCTTGTCTATTAATGCATCCATGCATGTTCTGACCTCCCAGGCTCTCCGCCTTCCTTCCCACATGTCCGGATGGTGCCTGGGGTGGGCACCATCTGAGCTGGACTCCTGGTTCAGTCCCATGGAAGGGTGACATCGTGGATGTGACCGACGATCTGTAACATCGTGGGTGCTGACTTCAATCTGCCACGCTACACAGGCTGACATGGAGAACTGACTCATTGATGGATTTTGGCTTTGACACTAGTCATAGTTTACACCTTTAGCAAGCAAGCCCACTCTTTCTTTTTGTATAAGGTTAGCATGCCTGGGGGGGGCCGGGGCAGCCAGTTGACCTTGGAGTCTCAGAGGTTTTTTTCTTCCTGCTTGGAAGTTCTTGGTTGCCCTCCTCTGTTGTCATTCAGCTCTCGTTCTTTAATTCACTTCCATCTTCCCTTTTTTTTTAACAATTCTATATAAATGATGCAATGAATTGTTGCAACAGATATTTAATGCGAGTCTGAAACTGAAACTCACGGTGCTACAATTTCTGTTTGCTAATTTATGCGTATTCCGCAACTGGAAGTACCTTGGGCATTCTCTTGTCAAAGGTGCTATATAAAAGTAAATCGAATTGAAATTGAATTGAATATTTACACAGTAACCATAATGAATATGTTAGTTGCCTATGCTGTGCTTGACTCCTACTTTAAATAAACTGCTTTCAATTGCCGAGTTTCAGAAGCCATGTGACATCAACTGAATAATATTTAGAAAACTCCCCCCCCCCCAAAAAAAAAAAAAAAAACAACATTCCCTGCATTATAACACTTCCCTACAGAGCATCGAGTTCTATGAACTTACAAGCCGTCTGGTCTGGTCTGCTAGGGGCTTCGCCGCATCCCAACAGAACCCGAATTTACAGCAACAGGCAGTAGCCGTGGCAACGAGTAGAAGTCATTGACGGCAGATGGAGGGCTAATTTGCTGCCCAATTACCATGGGACTGTCCGATTACCTACATGTCAAAGATTAGACCCGGTCGATGCCACAGTGCTGGAGAATAGCTGCAAGCTAATTTTGGGATGCCAGCCAATGTGTTTGTGTGAACAAGTTGCCCGATTGGTTCCTTTTCTCCCTCAGATGACTGAAATATTACAGCCCCCAAGGGAGAACACGAATCTTGCCCCCCCCCCCCTTATTCACTACCATCCACTTAATCTTAAAGGCCCAGTCCAAGTAAAAGCCTGCATTAATGTTAAAATATATAATATACTAAATAATACTAGATAATAAAATAATAATAAATATATTGTGATGCAAAAAAAAGAGAAATCTGACCAGGATTATTGTTGGAAATTGGGTTCTGTTGTAGTGATGGTGGGGGGGGGGGGGTTCAGCTCCTTTATTGACTTCGAAAATGTCTCGGATTTGAATTGTCTGATGACAATTCGGGTTGGGGAACATTCTGACAATCAGAGGGGATTCCAAAAATAGCCGTTAATGACATCACTCACTTCACATTGTCCTTGGGAAAAATACAGCATAGTGCAAATACATCTGCTTTAATATACACACACATGCACACGCACACACACGCGCACACACACACACACACACGATATTCAATAAAAGCATGATGACAACTTTGCCCTTGTTTTTATGGCTTAACTCTGCAAAGGATGTCCCTAGAGCTGGGCTTTAAAATCTACACAGTGTGTTTTACTTACACGTCCACTATCTGCTGTCCGGCAACCCTGACCAACATAAGTGGTTAGAATATGGATAGACGGATAACATCGCCTGTTCATTCCTCTCTATCTGGAGAGAGCTTCTTCAAAATAACACACGCTTGAGACTGGCAGCTCATACTGCAGCAGTCTCACAGCAATACCTTCCTCTAATCCTGCAGTGTCTGAAACCCTCTATAAAGGGCACAGAACTCACTCCCAAGGAGGAAATACCAGCTCTTCCGCCTATGCTCAGAAAACCTCTTTTTATTCTCAAAATAATTCAGACTGTGCTATGAGGTCACCGGTTTGTTTATGAGCAAACATTATCCACGGACATGCATCAGAAAGTCTTTAGGTGCACAGACCTGAAATGACCTATAATACCGATAAAGCATAGGAATCGCAATATGAACTATAATGACCATGTAAGCTGCACTTGCATTGTCCTCGTAATACATCAATGGCTTTATTTCTGTTAGTCATTATGGGGGGGGGGAATGGAAAATAAAGGACGTATTCATAACGTTATAAAAAAATCAATGTCAAACAAATATTTCAAATTTCGTTTGCATTACTTGACACCATGTATCTTTCAGTCATTTGTTTATCTTTTTATTTATTTATTTTGGCCCTTATTGAATTTTGTGGAGAAATCCTGAAGAATTAAACAATTGGTCAAAATCTAATTTAGACATAGCGATTTCCAAAAGCACGCTTGAAAGAATCTGGCCTGAGCACAACCGCCTTGCTTTATTTGTTTTCCTGAGGTTGCGGATTGAATGGGGTTAAAACCAGATAATTAAGCTCTTGGTCATTTCAGAGCCACTGAAGACTAGTTCGTGCTAGCTTCCAGCACTAACCCTGTTTAGATTATCCATCCATCCTCCGACCATTTGTCCAAGACAGGCTGCTGGGTGGGTCAGGGGACCTGAGAATCAGAATCGAAATCGTTCATTCGTTGCCAGGCACTTTTACAGACCAAGAATTTTCCTTGGTGTGTCATGCAAAAGAAACAGGACCAATCAATATAATAAATTATGCACATAAATAAAATAATGTGCAGACAATGTGCGAGGTAACGTGGAAGCAGGTCTGTTAGATTTTGTTTTGTGGGGCAGAAGGGTGCGTAAAATCGATGCCTGTTGATAAGGCCTAATGCCATCAGGGGGAAAAAACTACTCTTTGGGCACATGGTTTTAGTCTTGACTGATCTCATCCTCTTGCCGGAAGGGAGCATTTGGAAAATAGTAATAATGACACTTTTATTGATCCCCGCGGTGAAGCTCTACACACATTGGCAGTGTGGTGAAGACTGCCTTCTTTCACCTCGGAAATAAAGCTCGCGTTAGACCATTTCTTAATCTGGAAGATGTTAAGAAGCTGACTCATGCTTTTGTTTTCACACGCACAGATTATTGTAATACACTTCTCACCGGACTGTCTAAAAAGACGACAGAAAGATTACAACTTATCCAAACTGCAAGCACCAACAGTACTTAGCACTGGAAGAGCTCGACATATTACCCCAATTTCAGCAAGACTCCGTCGTTACCAATTTGTTTTACGAGTGATTAGAGTCGAAGATCATCAAGCGCCTGCTCACTAAACATTCCGAAAGTAAATTACACGAAATATGGACAGGCGGCTTTCTGTCCTTATGCATCGAAGATTTGGAACAACCCGCCGTTAGACATTCGACAGGCCTCTTCTCTTAGCATTTTTAAAAAGCAGCTGAAAGCTTTTAGACAGTTTTGCTTGTGATATATTCGTGTTTTTTTTTTTTTTTTTGCTTTCCACTTATCTTAATATTTTTTTCTGTTTCATTATTATTTATCTTGAGTCTATTTTGGTTTTGTTCTTTTTTGTCTTTTATCATTTGCACTCTCTGTAAAGCACTTTGAGCTGCGTTCAGATCTATGAAAGCTGCTACATAAATAAACACGAGCTTGGCAGTAAAGGGCAGCCACCTGCAGCAATTCCCATGGAGCTGGGGGTTAAGGGTTACGCTCAGTAGTTTATTAACACATGGCGATTCTGTTGAGGCTGGGCTTGAACCAGCAACCTTCTGATCAGAGGCATGAAGGCTTAGCCCATTGAGCCTGTCCACAGGGTGGGGACATGTGCTGCAATCTCTGTCGCTTGCCTCGCGGTCCTGAAGTGACGGCAGACCGCAGCCAATCATGTTCTCGGCACTGTAGATCATACACTGCAGCCTGCATCTGGCCCACGACAATGGCAGCAGCGAACCAGACGGCGACGAAGGAAATGTGGATGCACTTGAAGGTGGCAGAGTAGAAGTGGACCACTGCCACAGGACATGACTGGGCCAACTGACAGTAAGGGACATACAAAGATAACAAGCAAACACCGCACACACTTGCACCATGCAAAGTGGAGGCAGGTCTCGAACCCCCACGGTGGTCCGAGACAACCATACTGCCCACTGAGGTACTGTGACAGTTTTAGACCATACCTCAGAAAAAATTAAGAATGCAGCCACGCCATGATTGATTCTAGCTAACAAAATTACAAGGCGGCATCCCACAAGGATTTGTGCTGAGTCCTATCCTTATAATGCCAAACCTGTCATTATAAATCACATTATGAACCATCTTTAGCGATCATTCAAATCTGTTATAAGGGAGTCTGTTCTCAGATATATGATCCACGGAATTCTGGTAAAAAAACAAAATGATTGCAGATTAAACCTGAAAAAAACAAACAAAGGTCAATTATCACACTGTTATTTTTCTTGCATTCTTGTTCACTCTGTCCTGTTAACTTGTTTTCCTCCAAGAAAGTGGGATTCCACCTAATCTGCCCCTCCAGCTTGCATTCATATTATCACCCGAAAGCACAATCAACCCACTGTAATATCACCCCCCCACTGCATTTATTTTTGTGCCCCCTTTTCTCAGCACAAACAGGCCATGTGAAATCATTCAGGGGAGACTTTCTTAAAGGAGAATTAGTTGAAAATGGAGTGAAATTCGAGGCGCGTTTTCTTTCAAATTCAGGAATGTTCTTTGAGAGGTGGGGCCAAATGGGGCCCTGTCAAAGATTCGCATGGGAGGCCCCCCTACCAAGAAAACCGATCATTATTTCACTTCCTCTGCAATGCGGAATTTCCAGGGGCCCTAGACAACTGCTTATTTTACCTATAGCTAGATCCTGCTAGGTACATAATATGTATTGTTTTGGTCACAATTTACTTGACGGGGCCAAAATAATATAGTATTGTACTATTACTTATGTATTAATTAACCACATACTAAGTCTTAATTACATACTGATCTCATGTTAATTCATCGTTAACGAATGGTGATGCATGTTTTATCTTAATCACATATTAAACATATTTTTTCCTATGTCTATTAATTCCATAAACCTTTGTGAACTACTGAAGGAACTACTGAAGTCCAGTATAACACAAGTGAGATGCTGATCTCACGTTTGTTCATCATTGATGAATCGTGACGCATATTTTATCTCAAGTAGCAACTATATTTGTTCATGATTTGTTCATAATTTGCACTTCCATAGTAACTGAAATATCACTAAGCGCTTGTGGTCCCTCTACCCGTCAAGTAGAGTGTTGTCTTTTTCGCTCGTGACTTTGTCAGGGCCGTCTTGTAATACTCGGGCTCTTGGCAGCTGCCTACTTTGCCTGGATCTGGTCCTACAGGGTCAAGGACGTGAAAAGATCCAGTTAGAGAACTTAGTTTTTGGTGGAAAACAGGCAAAGTTACAAAGTTGGAACTACTGCATTTGAAGAATAAGGTGTGTTTTATTTCAGCACTTTGGACAGCTCTCGGCACACTCACTGCCCACCGGAAACATCAGCTCCTTGCAGTTCTCTTTCAGCACCTTGTTGTGGAAATACCTGCAGCCACAGTAGAGTTCGTGGCCGTCCCTCGTAAGGAGGGTTACCTCGGTTTCCCTGCGCTTGCGTGACAAAATCGTCGCGACCCAGAGTAACCCGGGCCCCCTGGCGCACCCCCCTCGGGCCTTTGCTCCCAGGGTTTCTGTAAGGTTTGTTGACGAGCTTCTTCTAGGGCGTACCTGAGCTAGCTATGGGGCCACCTTTGGGGAAGGATTTACTGCTGTTTTTTTTTGTTGCTACATGCTCCCGAGGGGGGGGGGGGGAGGGGGAGGGCTCGGTCTAGAGTTAGCTGCTTCTTTGTGGGCTTTGTGCTCTTCTACAGCTCGACGGAGCCACTTTCCTGCAGCGGCTATTATGCGGCCCACTTGTTTCTAAGGTCAGCTGCCCTTCCCTGTGGATTCAATCAAGGGGTCGGGCCTGCTGTTATGGCCACACTTACTTTGTGAAAATGGTGCCCCCCCCCCCTCCAAACATTATCTATAGCTTTATCTTGATTCAGAGCTCGAAATGGTACTTCAGACACACAGTGTAATCAGCCTCCCCCCCCACAAAAAACCCCACATCATTCATCCTTGAGTGACGTGTCGACAGAGTCCTCTGCAAACCCCAACCCAAAGACCACACACGTTTGTAGGAGCGTGTGTCTCAGAGGTCCCCACAAACCATTTTTTTGTCCTAAGAATGTTTACTGACCGTTACGATTAAGGTATGGAAATGGTAAAGTGTCTAGTTCTCCTGACGTTGCCAGAATGTTATCTCACTACTACAACTGTTACTACAGCTAAGACAAACAGCAGAAAAATACAAACGATTGGTATGGCAGAGCAGAGGCTAATGCTGTTGTTTTACACACCAAAGTTCATGGGTTTGAAACAAGTGTGTTGGAAGCGCATACATATAACATTCTTACAGAATGGACTTCATTATAAAACTATTTTTCTACATAAATTATGTTAAAAGGATGTTCAAGTAGTAATGTTACCACACTGACATTGACAGAACCTACATTAAAAAGTAAAATGTGGAAATAACGTTCCACTAATGTTACAGTAACAACGTTCTCCACCGACTTTAAGTCGACCTTCACATAACATTGGCTATGTTCCGCATTGGATGGGGTGATCTCGCCACCAGTCTGTAACTAATTGATACAATATAGCCCAAGTGTCAAGTAGTTGGTATAATATTAGCATAGCATAAGTGGCCAAACTAAATACAACGTTCCCATGCTCTAAAATTTTTACTATTGCCCACTCACTCATCCAGGGTTAGACACATTGAAGGCTCAATGTTTTCACCAAATTTTACAGTTTTGTTTTAATCACACGTCTAACAATTTTCATTGCAGTCAGGTTGGCATTTTTGATATCTTGTCCCCAAACAATTTCCTTCCCAGATTGAGCCTCTCGTCACAAAACTACAGCTTTGTGGCTTCCGAAAAATCATCCTCATTCTTTTCTGTAAATCCCTCATCCAAGGTTATTCTTGCCTGTTTACCCATGTGGGGAGGACTGTGGCAAACCAGATTAGCACAGACATAGAAGCTCCGTGATCTCGTTACTTGATCTTCAGAGCCGCTAACGGTCACATGTAGCTGGTGTGTTTTGCTTGTCTGATTGGCTGATCAATGAAACTCTGTCAGTCACTATACATCATCATCCAAGGTTATGGCACCGAATGAAACAAAAGAAGAGCTCAGAGCACATGAGCCGGGCAAATCTATCCCTGACAGAACATGAATTACTTATAATAATTGTCAAATTGTTGAAAAATTGTCATGTTGCAGACTACAATCAGATTTTTGCTACCAATAAGGCCTTTGTCCAACATGAACTCCACATACAGAATAATATTGAGTAATTGCAATCATGCAAAGCTGCGCAATATTATGTGAAACAAGGTTTTCATTGTCTGCAGTCCATCCAGTTATAGATGTCAGTAAGTCTAAGCAGGAATTCTAGACGAGACGGTAATATACCTCCAATGTAAATGCACAGGACTCCATTTGTTGATCTTAAAGTACAGTTTATAATAAATGATCGCATCTTACATGGCCTGTCATGTGTCAAAAAATTACAGAATAGTATTGTGCAAAGTATGAGATATACCAATGAGGATAATGCCCTTTTCATATTTTTTTTTCATCAGACGGATAAGTATATTTTTAAGGAACCAAAACCGAATGCATTTCACCCGCAGCAGCAGAGTTCCTCTAAAGCTGAGGATCGGCAAGTCAGCTCTCACGCACAGATTCGTGCGACGTCACGAGCGGCCGTTCACGAGGCTCTGGCTGCAGACGGAGCCGCATCTCACTGGCCTGAGCTGAACCTGTCGCAGCTGAGTCCTGGTGCAGTGACCAGCTGACAAACTGGGCCAGTCTGACAGTCTGATGTAATGTTATCGCAGGGACAGGCTGACAAGCTGGAGACAGGAGGAGAGGGAATGGGGGGGGGGGCGGGGGGGGGGGCTACTGTCTGAGTAACCGCTTCCCCTCACGATATGGCTATGCTGGTATGCTTTTTATAGTTCTGCTAAAAAATGGATTCAGGGGGAATGTAAAGCTAGACACAAAACGGTAAAGTTTAAAAAGTTTGTACTTGGTTGTGAAAATAAATGGAGAGAGAGAGAGAGAGAGAGAGGGAGAGAGAGAAAGAGAGAGAGAGAGAGAGAGAGAGAGAGAGAGAGAGCATAGCATTGTGGGTATTTATCTGTGCCACCTCCCATAATTCCCGAGTGCAATGTTGTGTCTAAGTGCCTTGGAGCAGTGGCTGATGGGATACGCTAGAGAACGACACTGGCCGCCCTTGCACAAGGTTACTGATGGATGCTGGGAAGGTGGTGGGCTCCCCTTGTGTGTGAACCCTGAAGGCGCGTGGTTAAAAATGAAAATAAGTCCCATATCTCTGTTTTATGTATGAGACACACTATAGAGTCACCACAGATGGTCAGAACTTTTTGGTCATTAAAAGATGATTCGCTTTTTTCCGTTTTCCGCAATTCGTGGTCAGTGGATAGGATAGTCATGTGACAAGGGGAGACTGGGCAGGACAGGGGACAGATAAGATTTTGTTTATTATTAAATTCTTTACCCCCTCCCCCCCCCCGGCGCAACATCCATCCATCCATTTTCCAAACTGCGTATGCTACTGGGTCGTGGGGGGTCCGGAGCCTATCCCGGAAGCAATGGGCACGAGGTAGGGAACAACCCAGGATGGGGGGCCAGCCCATCACAGGGCACACTCACACACCATTCACTCACACATGCACACCTACGGGCAATTTAGCAAGTCCAATTAGCCTCAGCATGTCTTTGGACTGTGGGGGGAAACCGGAGTACCTGGAGGAAACCCCACGACAACATGGGGAGAACAGGCAAACCCAAAGCAACATATTTTTTTTTTGTTGTTGAGAAAATAGGATCACCCAGTCCCTGGAGTGATTTGGGGTTAAGGGCCCTGCTCAAGGGTAACATCACTCAGTTGAGCCTGGGATCTGAACTGGCAATATTCTGGTCACGACACAACATCCGAACCCACGGAGTCTCACACCAGGAACACATTGTCATCCAAAAGACTATGAACTTTCAGGTCGGGGCCAGTCTATAATTCACTATCAAAGCCTGCATGTTTAGTCTCTGTTTAATGTTTGCTGACCTTCGTTCAAGGGATAAAGATCTGGACAATCTTACAAGCTGAGAGAGGTGAGCGCTTCAGGCCAGAGGCTGCTTGATTGCACAATTCTGCTTTTCGATTTTCCCACATTCACTAAACCTTTGCCTCGTGCGGCCTGTCGCCGGCTCTCCATCCCAGCCTCCATCAAAAAAAAGTCTTCCGTACAGCTAGGCGACAGCAAGAAAAGCAACCTCACGGAGCCAACGAACATAGATGGCCGCCAGCGCTGTAATGCGTGACTTCTGATGGGTCGAAAGTTTCTCCCGGAGGGTTCACGGCAAAAGCGATCTCAGCTGGTGTGAGTAATTCACACGCGTGGCCGTGAAGGTGCCGCCCACCCCGACACATGGCATGGCATGTTATGCAACGGTGCTGATGATTTGCCGCCGGTATCCCTGAGAAACGCGCCTTGCAAAGATTAATCACGCCACTGCCGTCAGTGCTCGAGGTTCCGCATCCCGCATACATGCACGCGCACGTCGTCTATCCTATTTTAGGAAGGCCCGGGCCCACGCTGGCTCGATATGGCCAGACATGCCTCCGTAAGGAATCTATATGCCAGGCACCGCCTGTAACCCAAGATGACACGCCAGGCCAGCAATCAGGGCCCACCATGCCGCAGCCACACGTGCGCGATAAATCGCAGGCTGTCACACAGGGCGCGCTAACAGTCATGTGACCCCCATAGAAGGTCTGACGCACCCACTTCAGAACTTCTGGATTCCTATAGGACACCAAATGTCTTAAATTTAACCCATTGTAATGTCATTGATCTTTTTTGTTATGGGAGAATATAAACATCATAATATGAATCAGTCCCATCACAAGGTCCATTTACGGGCATAGATTTCACGGGAATGTTTAGAGAGTGTTAAATTACATTTGGGTTGGGAGCAATACCTCTCTATGTAATATATATAGTTATTATTATAAAAGATATAATAGGCATGTATATCAGTAATTAGTACTACACACACACAGGTTTGTAATTATGTCTTTGTGGGGACTCTCCATTTATCTATAGGGAAAACTCTAATCCCAACATGACAACCCTAACCCCTACCCAGCCCTAACAGTAACCATAAGTAACCAAACAAAATTTTGGCATTTTTAGTTTTGTTATTGCAATCTCAGATCTATCTGGGGACCTGAATAATGGTCCCCACAACGTCAAAATAACATGTTTTTATCACATTGTGGGAGACACGCACACGCACACAATAAGGACAAAAGTATTGGGACCCCTGGCCATTACACCTATAGGAACTTTCACGACATCCCATTCTAAATCCATGGGCATCAGTATGGTGTTGGTCCCCCCTTTGCTGCTATAACAGCTTCCACTCTCCTGGGAAGGCTTTCCACAAGGCTTTGGAGCGTCTCTGTGGGAATTCACCCAGAACAGCATTAGTGAGGTGATCAGACTCTGGTGTTGGACGTGAAGGCCTGGCTCACAATCTCTATGCTAGTTCATACCAAAGGTGTTCGATTGGGTTGAGGTCAGGGATCTGCATGAATAAGTGAATCAGAACCAGACCAGTAAATAGTACCGCAGTATGGGATGTAAAACTGCGCGATTGGGCAAGAGCTTCTTCCCACAGGCCATTAAACTTTTAAAGTCACTTTAATAAATGCACTACATATTCATATTATATTTAAGTAACCTACTTAACTCAACACTCTGTGTTATAATACGGCAACCGTGAGACACTGTGCAATATTTGACTTGCAATATCAATACTATTCTGCAACATCTTGGTGCAAATTTTAACTTTGAGCACAATTTACTCTGCACTAGATTTACCTCTGTCCTGAATAGTAGTCTCTGTGTACATCGGTATTGTGTGTAGCCTGTAGTATTTAGTTTCGTTTTACACATCGAGCCAGGAGAAACGCAATTTCGTTCTACTATGCACTCTTGAATTATATGGTCCGTATGACAATAAAGTTTACTTTAACTTTGACCTTGTAAAACAACCCAATATTATTATCCCTCTTCCACCAAACTTTACAGTTGGCATCCTCCTGGCATCCGTCAAACCCAGACTTCAGTGCATGGCTAGGTGGTTGATTTGATACATTTATAACAATGGACCTGAATGAAATTCCTGAATTCAATGATTGAAAGGTGTGTCCCAATACATTTGTCCATATAGTGTATATACTCTCTAATGATCAAAGACATCGTTACCACCTCTATATCAACTGAATAATATTGACGACAGGGTTGGGGCCATTCCAGAATGCATTCATTCCAATCAGGAAATGGAACTGGAGTTGGGATTGGGAAAAAAAAAACTATGGGGAACAGAATTGGAATCAAATTCAGATTTCTCTGAGATTTCAATTCCAACTCCAGTTCCATTTCCTGATTTGGATTGGAATTGATGAATGCATTCCGGAATGGCCCCAAACCCCGAATGACTGCCTAGTAAAAATGGCAAATGTCAAAGTTTGTCAGGACTGTCAGGTTTAACTTTCTCACAGATGCTCGACACGTACCCGACCGCCCACATGAAGCAACATAAAACAGGACTAATCGCACCAGCGGCCTTCTTCCATTGCTGCGTGCTCCAGTCGTATGCCCATTGTAAGCACTTTCGACCAAGGACAGTGGTCAGCATGGGCACTCTGACTGGCCTGTGGCTGCACGGCAGGCCTCTGTGTCCAGTGTGCCATGACATTATTCCTATGATCAATTACCGGCCATTTTTGCCATAGTAGCCCTTTGCTTGGTTCATTCAGATCCTGCATCTTTGCTGCCCAACACCCAATTGGCGATTTGTGGTTTTTATATATATATAAAATAAAATGGAAACATCCATCCTTCCATTTTTTGAAACTGCTTGTCCTATTCATGGTCGCAGGGCTCCAGAGTCTATCCTGGAAGCTATAGATATATCAATTATGGAAACACCAACCATTATATTGATATCAAGGAGCTAGCAGGGAGTAAGGCCTCACTTCTTATCAGAACAACTTTAGACATTCTTAGGATGCTGTCGTACAAATCCTGAACTGTGGGCTGTGGGATATTGGATCATTCGTCAAGGAGGACAAGGCCCCAGTCCATCGATGACGGAGGTGGAAATTCACTTCGCACTCTGCACTGCCGAGTTTCCTCTAAGATTCACTGGTAATTACAGCCGGCCCCGTAAAATGGCCCTGGATCCTGTGGCCATCGCGCGGCCACAAGAAGCAGCCAGCAGAGCTAATGACTCCCAGGGGGGGCTGGATGGTGTTGGCAGAGGGCCTGGGCTGCAGGTATCCTTTGGCTGTCTCCAGAAGGTAAATTCATCCACATGTAGGACATGTAGAAAATGACTCACCAGACCATAATACTTTTTTTTCCATTGCATAGGCGGCCAGGATTCGAGCTGATTTCACCAGGTTATGCATCTTCATGCGCTGGCCTTGGACAAAAGCGGTGTTCAGTGACGATCCTGCATCCATCTATCCCTGAAGGAGAGCTCCGACTCGTGACTGCTGTCCCGCTGCACAGATGCTGTTGTGATTTTTGAGGCTGCCTGCCTTTACACATTAAATAGTATTTGCATTTTTTTTTTTTTTTTTTTTGTGACCGAGTCACAAAACGTGGAGACAAAATATTTGGCTTCTATTTGCTTAAAGACCTCAGATATCAAAGAACTAACTGTCAGACTTCATCCACTGGCATCACATACTGCTAATGTGACAGGGGTGTGTATGATTCTATGTGCCTGAAGCCCCTTAGTGGAACATACACTGGAGGGAGAGGACTGGTTGGTACTACTAGCGCCGGCAATATGGAGTGGAGTTGCATTTGTCCCATTTGGGAAACGCTGTGCCAGTGGTAAGATACACTTGTCCGAGTAAAAATTATTCTTTATTCACCAATTAGGTTATGTTATTTTTTCCAACTTTCATGGGATTTGTTAGAAACGGGTAACAGCGATCAGGGACGGATTACGGACTGGGCCAGCAGGGCCGCTGCCCAGGGGCCCTTGGGGCGCAGGGGGCCCGTGGGGCCCCTAGCCCAAAACAATTTGCAACGCTTATCATCAATGTATTTTCGTTTGTCTATTTTAGAGGGCCTACATTTTTTGATCCTCTGCCTACAAGGGCCCCTGACCCTATAGGGAGGTGGTTTGGCTGCTAAGGGCCCTTGAATTGTGGTGGTTGTGGTGGTGGTGCTGGTTGGGGGGGGTGGGGAAGGCCCTCACAAACATTTTGCCCAGGGGCCACACAACCCATAATCCGTCCCTGACAGCGATGGTCTGTGATCTTATTCACGTTTTGTTTTCACCAAGTTCGACACATGTCTCTTAACCGACCGCTGTAGTCTCTCCTGCAGTGTACATGAGACAGCTATTCTGTATAGATTGTGATGGAGATTGCACTGCAGTTTCAGGTATGAAATATATTGGTTTCCGTCGCATTTGTCCCCAGTTGAGAAACATCATGCCAAAAGGCAGAGGCGTCAGAAGCATTTTGAAAGTGGGGGGGGACACTGGCATAAAACTAATATTTTATGCTAAATAATTATGAAATTTAATTTAATGGCGGCAACGCCCATGCCAGCATGTACGAGAGACAATTATTCTATATAAATTACAATGAATATTGTCCTACTGTTTCAGAATTAAAGGCAGTTTGGTGACCAAATCCTTGCATCATCTTTTAAGCCCAATACAACAAAGTTATACTAATTAATATTCAACCTAATATGATTTTTTTTGTAGCTGCATTTGTAATTGTAATGTGATTTTCAAATAGTGTTTGTATAACTTCGCCCACATTTTATGTGTTTGCTTATTTTTTAATTTGCTTTAATGTGCGCATGCTGTATTCATTGTATGACTCTTGTGTGCTGGTTAAATCTGTTATATGCACCCCGACCTGCTGCAGAGAAGTAATTTCCCCCCCAGGGAGCAATAAAGCATTTCCTACCTACTATATATCTCAGATACAGTGCTGAGTTCTGTCTGGGTGCAAGAAGGTCTGTTAACGTTTAAGAAATAAAATCCGAAGAAATGGCACAATTTAAACCTTCGGCCTGGTGAATTAAGCCCACAGGCACAGAAAATAAACAATATACCCTTGTTAAAAAATGGAGACGCTCATGAAATTGCCGTTTTCCAGGACTGATGCCAGAGATAAAAATAAATGATTGCACATGACACGTAAATTAAAACTGATTCAGATTTTATCAGCTCGCTGGCCAGAAAAAACGAACCGTGTCTTAGAGGGATTAGCTGAGGATATTCGTTTCAGGTCAGATTGTGGATATTGGGGAGGTTGGACCAGCCAGAAAGCTGTCACACTGGCCACCCCGAAATCCAGAGCTGGTCAGCAATTTCTGCAAAGATATAGCAAAATAAAAAATAAAAGAGAGAGAGAGTGGGGGGAGGTCCTATTGTAAGTTACATTAAGGCCTAATGTAAACACACACACATTGCAGGAAGGCCAGTTAATAGATGGATTGTGGGTATGTTGCAGATATTCAGGTAAACTGTGAGCTGAAGACTTCTACACCACACTGGGACAAAATGCAGCCTTTCTAACAGTTATGTTGACCCCATAAGGCAAAAGGTCAACAAGACAGTAAAGAGTGTGCCCTACGGGTGCATTTTCATACAGGTATAAAATTTACACCCAGGGCTTGGTACTGATGCTTATTTATTGGAATCACACACACAGACTCATATCCTCATAGGTACTGGGGATGGAGTTAAAGGTTAATGATTGGGTGGAGAGCTCCTGTTCATGCACCATTTTCTGCCTCAACAGAAATGGCCATGATTTAGTGCCGCACCGCAGCCTTCGGTCACATGATCCATCCAGTGAAAGCTACCCAACGTTCCTGCTTCCACACCACAACTAGCTCTGGTACCTTCCAGATCATGCTGGCATTCCTCAGCCTTGCATTAACGAGAGAAAATGGCGGATATGTCTATTTTTATTTAAGACATGGCGCCCCCCCCCCCCCACACTCGACCGGGGGGGACTGCTGGACCACAACCCTCCCCATTCCAGAGGTTTGGGGAGGGGGCATCCTCGTTTAAACGGAGGATCTCATGGCTGCACATGTAAGAAAGCCGGCTCTACGAGGCAGCACAGTTTCGAGAGTGCGAACACACATCCTCACACTTGAAGAGCAGAATCCTGGCTTGCATAAATAATCTCGGTTATATAAGAATAATTATGTTAATCAGTGACTTACTTAATGTTGCATAACTGGCGTCCAGTACACATGCACAACTTTTTCATTATTCATAACTGTAAACTCCATCTGGAAAGTGGCAGACTTGGCGGCCTTCCTTGCATTTCTATGGAGCAAAACTGTGTCAGTGTGAAATTACAGGAACTATGAAATTTGGCCAACGTGTAAATTAGTCTGGCGAGTACAGTCATTCTCTGCACATTTCCATGGCCTTTACTGACTTTAAAACAGGTCTGTAATGATGGCGTGGGCATAACCTAGCCTGCATGTAAAACAGCGCTGGAGGAAAGCTTTCCTTTGCCAGGTGAAAGCCCTTTAAATTCGTTCTTTTTTTTCCCACGCGGTAATGCCAGTTTATTTTAACTGATATTTTACTAACTATTTTATTCATGTCCACTGATCTCAAACTGCCCGCTATAAAGAATAATTATCCAGTTAAAATACTGGTATATCCGATGCTGTCCTCGGGTTGTTAATTCGGCCCCGAGGGGGTTGTTGCCGCCGTTACGAGCGTCCTCGTGGGCGTCCCTCGCTCAGACCCCAGCCACTGCGCGTGGCAGCGAGTGTGAGGCAAATGTGTAATTACAGGCAAATTAGCGGAGGCACGGTTTAGCTAGTGAGGCTCGCGTGCTACCGCGCCACCCTTCAGTGCTGTAGCACAATCTCTAAGCCAGGTGCGAATCTGAGAAGAAAATGGTTTTAAGCACATTCTAAGGCCATTGTGTCCAGTACAAATAATAGCAGAAATCGTTATATGTTCTTCATATGAATATTACATGAAGACTATACATACTGAATATGCAGTATAAAATATATAGATGGATGATGATTATATTATGATATACTACATTGCATTGTTCTTCATATTCACTCCTATTCAAGTGCTTCTCAAAAGCAACGCCGTTAACTTTGTAAAATTTGTAATTTCATATTTAAAAGTAACGCATTCATACCGTGAGTTCGACACCGGATAGAAAATCTTCCTGCTTATGCCTCACATCTGTTTTATGTTGACACAAATCCCCAGGTTTAACATTAATTTTATAATGTTAATTTTATAACATATTTGGCAGTAGAGGTAAAGACTATTTCATTGACAAAAGAAGTAACAAGTAACACCCCCTCCCCCCATCCTCCCTCAAAAAAGGATGGGAACTGTGCACCAAATCCATTTATCAAACACGCATCCGTTTTTTGATACCACTTTTCGAAGGAAGGGTGGACGTTACAATGCTTTGCATTGAGCCACCATGTCGGACAATTCGCTAAACAGCCTAACTTGATTCAGGTTCAGATTATATATTTTTTAATAACGTATGAACCATCGTTTTCCGGTAAATAGCAGACCCGTTCAATGCCACAATTACCATTCCCATGCAAATAAATGGAAATGCATTATGGGATGCATTAACCTTCACCATTCATCTCTGATGAATGCAAGCGGCAAAACACCAGTGAAGGGAATAATTGTGCGAAGACCAGACTTTTATTATTTAACTCGTCTCCTCTGAACGTCTGCGTTGAATCCAAGAAGTGCTAGACAGAGCCTCCTGTTCAAAACAGAGCATTGCGCCTGCGGACAACCTTTCTGAAGAGTCCTCAAAATGAAACTATTCACGCTAAATATTTTCATGCCCGGTGGCTGTGCTTTTGAGCGTTAGACTCTCGTCTGAGCAATTTCTTCTCCCCTCTATACCTTATTCACCGTTTTGAATGGATCGATTGCTTTTTTATTAGACTTGTATAAATTACAAGATCAAACTCGGCATGTTAAAGTGACTTGGAACAGAACATAGTAAATAGTAAAAGGTATAAAATAATTTGCATACGATGCATGATTGTTGAAGATGCATGATTCATCACTTTCGCTGGGTAGGTGTTACGGTTGTCAAGGCGTAGCAACTCCACCAGGAACAACATCATCATAATGATGAAAGCGCTGAAATTCCGGAAAACTTTCTCTCTGATAATGCAATATGAGACGACATGGAAAGAAGTTGTACAAGAGACAGCTTATATAAATTATAATAAAACCTTATGAAACCAGGGACAGCTAGCAAAAATGACGATATGAAAATTACTTTTTTAGATTTCCGAATTCACATGTACATTGGGGACTGAAATAGGATATATTTGATTATAAATATTAATATGTATTTTTTTTGCACGTATATAAATTACCATTCACATCCAGCATACACGTAGCCAGCTTCAGTGGCGCGCAACGCACCTCTGTGGCAAAGCTTGCCAACTATCGTCATAGCGTGTCTTCCAAAACCGTCTGCGCGCCAAACACGGTGTCTCGTTACACATGCCTGAAAATTCAGGAATATAGAGTGTAGCTCTAAAAAAAACAGGCCTGCCGTGCAAGAAATGCTCCAGCTACCGAGTGGGAACCTTCACTGAGTCCCAATCCCTGATGGTCTTTGGTTGATGCTGCTAGGAACATCTTCACACTGAAAATAGAAGATAAATCTATGACCGTCTAACAATGACCAACCTCAGCTTTTGCACTCCTTTGGGGTTAGTAACTACTGATTAGTAGTCATGGTGAATCAGCGGGGAGTGCGAGAGCTTCACACCTTCTGGGTAGTGATGTTGAACCTGGCCCCAGCTGAATGGATTTGCTTATCCTTACCATGTTAAGTGGTGTGTGTAAATTTCCCACCGTGTGCATTTGACTGTCTGGAGATTGACTGACATCCAGAATCCTACCTCATGTCCTCCATTTTCCTGTGTAACTCCCTCTGGCAGTTAATGATGATCGACGGATTACCCGTACTTCCGTTAATGCTGGATGCAGAATATTTATGTGATTCATTCCCCCGTAAAACAAACTGATTATGTGGGGGGGAAAGATTAAGGAGCCTTTGTGCGCTCTAGCAATTAGCAACTGTTATGCATTTTCGAAAATCTCTTTACATGCATCTTGCGTCTCTGGCTATTTTCTTTCAAGTCAAACAATAATCGCATTGTAGCTTAATCCCATCTCATGCAGCATCTTCCTGTTAGCTAAGCACGCACAGTTCACAAACAAAATGAAAAAAGCAGCAATTATTTGGATTAATATACAAGTTCAAGTTAACACTTGAGCGATAATACCAGGCCGGTCGTTCACACGATGCCATTGGTTCTGATTCGGTCCGTTCTCCGAGGGTGGTAATCTTCTTTAGAGCGTTGTTTATGAGGATTACAGCATGACGCGTATTATTACGCGGTGTGAGTTCAGATGATCTCGTGCTCTGAGAGATATGTTTTGAAGAGCGATATTTCTTCAAAACGGCATCAATATCACACAAAACCATCCATCTGCCATAACTGTTTACCCAGTACAGGGTCATGGTTCTCATAAAAAAAAAAAAACATACTGTTTTTATATCGTCTCAGCATCAGTTTGTAGTTTTTGTTGTTGTTGGTTTTATCCCACAAATTAGGCACACCCCCCTGCCCCCCCCCTCCTTTTTTTTTTAACTCGGGAATCACTGCAGGGGCATGCTGGATAATGAGCCTAGGGTTAGTTGCTCCTTGTCAACAGAGTTCTTCACAGGCTGTGGGTTTGATGTACACATGCTATAAGATTAATTTCAAGCTGCCTGAACACAAAGATGAGGTTGGGGCTGCGACGAAGATGCTTTACGGTTTGTGTTCAGAGGCTCCTGTCACCAAAAATCCCGTTAAATCATGTGCCCTGTTTCTTTGCATTACCCCACAACAACATGCGGACACCAACAGCTCAGTAGTTACTCATCAGTAGGATATTTAGGGATCTATTAACTTGGGACACTTTTCTCTTTTTTCTTTTTCCCAACGTTTGCCAACATTGCTATTGAAGGTGGTGACGGGATAGTTGGGAAACTCAGAGACACCCAGCTTTTCCTGAATGAAATAATGCTTTCACTCATGCTTTTCTTGGGACTTATTATTACTATTATAATCACCGTTGAAATGAAAGCATAATTACGAGGATAAAAAAGCATAGCTATCGAACGATAAAAATATCGGAAGACCCACAGTGGCATTAAGGAGCCCGTAAGCACACTTTTAACTCACAGCGTGTCAGGTGGCCTCTTTAAAACCACGCGCCCCGCCTTCCAGCACAAACTTTTTAAAAAGAGCTAGAACCTCGACCCATTAAATCATGACCCGGCGCTTCTGACGGCGTTATGTAGACATACCCTTCACAGTCCACTGGGCAGCAACGGCCCAAGCTGACAGTTTATCCACGGGCTGTGAAGGATGTCCCTCTTCGGGGAACTCGCTCGGGCGAGGCGGGGACGTCCGTCCGAGCCACCGCTCGCATCTCCCCCGTCAACCGAGGTCCCAGCCACCCACCTCGGAACGCTTGCTCTCACCGGCCTGGATGCTTCAGTGCACCTACCACCATGCGGATTTTATCGAGGCTCCGATAGACATGAAATGCGGAGCGGGTTGGCGTCCCATTAAAATTGACCTTCCCTCCTGTAAGCAATTATTACAGTGATCGATCAAAAACTATATACATTTTTTGCACAATGTACACCTGGCTATTTCGCCATAGCAACACACCGGCAAAACGCCTCAAGGCAGCAACATGAACTGGCAACCTTCAGGCCACAAGTAAGCCTTGCTTCCCGTTGCCCTGGATACGTGGTTTCGGCATCTTCAGTAGATGTATCAACAGAGGAAGCAGGAGAGCAAGGGGAACCAAAGGCATCATGGGAATTCAAGCATTGAAAACAGACATTGAAAAACTTTTTTTCGTTCAATTTGAGAGTCCCTTATCATAACTGCAATATCGTCTTTAATATTAGATCATCTTTAAATGAGAGCCCCCTGCCCCACCTCCGCGTTTCTGACGGTCGGCTGTTCCTGCGTAGCAAAACTGGCCCACCCCCCCCCCCCCCCCTCCATGCAAAATGAAATTTGAATGCCTTTCTAACTCATCAGATTCATTTCGTATCAAATGATTCTAAACTCTGGTGTGGTTTAAGACCATAATCGTATCAGATTGTACTCCGTTTTGGGGAAGCACCTGTAAGAGAGGCTCAAAGAATTCCCACATTAGTCTGACAGAGAACATAATTGAAGAGCACCATCTTTGATGGAAGGACCTTGGGTGTGTGATTTTTGACATTCCCAGATAAAACTTCATCGGCACTGCACTCAGGGATGGATTATGGGTTGTGTGGCCCCCTGGGCAAAACGTTCGCGAGGGCCCCCCTCAACCACCACCACCCCCAGCACCACCAACACCACCACCACAATTCAAGGGCCCTTGGCAGCCAAACGCCCTCCCTATAGGGTCAGGGGCCCTTGTAGGCAGAGGATCAAAGAATGTAGGCCCTCTAAAATAGACAAACGAAAATACATTGTTGATAAGCGTTGCAAATTATTTTGGGCTAGGGGCCCCACGGGCCCCCTGCACCCCAAGGGCCCCTGGGCAGCGGCCCCGCTGGCCCGGTCCGTAATCCGTCCCTGACTGCACTACATCGCCCATACTTGAACTAATCTCTAAGGTGTTTGTACTGCAGCAAAACAGTAGACGTTCCTCGCGAAAATTTACGGATCAAAAGTACAGCGGATTCGACGGCTGAATTAAAATTCAGAGATGAGAGAAACAGAATGAGTTCAAAGGATGTAATATTCAGGTTATACACTGCAGCTTATATGGAAATTCATAGGCTATTCACGGAAATTGTACGGGAAATGTATCCTAGCAAAAGAGATTTAGTAAATTATGAAATAAACCATCAAATAGCTTAATGATGACTGTGTCAAAAAATACAGCTTTAAAAACTGCATCTATATTAAGAAATAATGTCGCTCTCAGAATCGGATTAATTGCAAAACATTTCTACTTTCCAAATTTCCCCCTAAAGCACCCTGGGATTTTGTTTGGTTTTACTTTATTCTCCATTGCACTGTTTGCGGTCTTTCTGCACATAGTACATGGCTGTACAGATTCCCCTCAATAAAAAAATAGCAGGAAATCTTGGGGTCCGGATTACAAAGTCGCCAAATGGGGTTTGTTAGTCATGGTCCAATTTGGCACACAATGCAATCAATTTCTTTAGTCAAAAAAAGTAAGGCAGATGTGGAGCCTCACACTAACGTTGCTTTACCGAGTCGTATCTTTATTATAATTTGCATAGATTAACAGCTTCGGTAAGACTGAAAGCTATGCTAGTGGAACCGTACACCGGAACGCACAACAACTGAATGAAAAGCGGGTAATTATTGGGAGCGTGATCCAAATAACTGCGGTATCAGGGAGTGACTGTGGGTTCTCGTTGGGCAAAGTGCACAGATTGTCCATCCATGGGTCCTGGCCAGAACTGGGAGTTTTTGAATCACGAGCTGTATGGCACATTGTCAGCAAAACACATGCTACCTGTCTAGCACGCTCTAAGACCTGCAACCTTTAAGGCAAGCAAGTACATAAATAGTCTCGATGCATTTATCACAGCTCACATGAGAACAGAGGTGTGTAGTTTAGCACGAAGCCAAGATGAAACGGCTCCAAGAGAATACTTGTTTGTGCACTTGAAATAATATGAAGGAGAGTGCAATTGATGGGAGCAGATCCAGGCTAGGTGTTTGTCATCCTGTTAAACTTGTTTAGGTAACACTCAGAATGCCTTCTAAAGTGCATGAATTATTTTTATTGATTAGACATTATTAATCTCCGGCCAAGGTATTAGGATTTTGAATCATAAACCACGTTTCACGGCAGCGTGAGATTGCAGTTGTGCTTGGTTCGGGAGAAATCTGATTTTGTTTATCACACGGTTTACCCTGATTACTCGTCAATAGATCGAAGCCTATTGAGATTCATGCTTTACTCGCGCGGACAGAAATACTTAAAAACACAGCTGTATATCTGTACAAACATGCTCGGAATACATGTTTAATTAATGAGAGCAAATGACGCATAAGCGAACAAGACAGTTGATATTTCATTATTTTACATTAATATATTTCAGGGATGAAATTAACTACCCATGAATGTTTTAGAACTCTTTGGAACTCAAACAGCATTTAAAAAAAATGCATTCCTAGTGTGTGTCCATAAATTATTGGCAGAGTAAGCAGGGTATGCATAGGGCCTACAAGCAGAATGAACAATGACAATTTAATGAGGTAAACGACTGTTTGCGAGAACATTTGAACCCCACTGACCTCAACAAGCCCGTGAATAACACAGTGCCTGTAGGGTAATGACTGCGATCTGAACCTACAGTACTTTTGGTTTGGGGGCTTGAAATTACCACATGGAGTCCCGACAAAAAAACTTAACCTAATATATTTGATTCGATTTTCCCGCTTGAACAGAGGTCAGTTTCGAGTACATCTTTGACCCAATGTGACTGCCCCAAGAAAAACATACATGCCCAAACTTGGTATACATATATATATATATATATATATATATATATATATATATATTAATAAGGCACTGATTGTTCAGATATACTACGAAAGCCAAGAACAGTCACCTTGTACTGGCAGCTTTGCAGTTTCTCAACTCGGTCCTTGGGGACCCACAGACGGTTCATGTTTTTGCTCCCTCCCACCTCCTGGTAGCAAAAATGTGGACTGGAAGCCGGTCCCTGAGGACTGGATTCCGAAACATTGACTTGGAGCCATCAAGAGCACCCTTTTTATTACCAGTATAGCAGTGCGATTAATTAGAGCTGTAAAGAGAGCTAAAAATTGAATTAGTGGAAGATATTTGGTGTAATTTATGTGCCCACTTGTGTACAGTAATTACCTGCTTGGAAACATCCTTTCCATTGTCTGTTTGCAACCGTCGGGCTGTATGCAATGTAAATGTGAGGAGCACATCTGGGTTGAGATCCACATCTGGAAGGGGATGCAGAAGAGGAAACAGGGTGCAAATTTGCAAAGGTCCCGAAAATTTTGAGGAAGTCTTCCTGCTAGTGTAGCTCAAGCTAAAACCCTGGGGTGCTTTAAATCAGAGCTGGATAAGATTTTAACAACTCTGAGCTATTAGTTCTCCCCAAACGAGCTTGATGGGCCGAATGGCCTCCTCTCATTTGTAAATTTCTTATGTTCTTGACTAAACATGTAAAATCACTCACCTGCCATTAGGTGGGTGAGATCAGGGGTCCCGCGCCGGTGCCTTGCGAGATGATTTCCAGTGTGTGTTAGAAGCATCCATCGTCACAATAACCACAACAGATCAATTGTGATAATTCTACTGAGGGGAACCCCACCCTCGGCTGGCGAAATGTCAAAATGTACCCAAATTATCGAGGGGATCCCCCCCCCCCATCGGCAAGGAGTCTGTGGCACTGATAGTTTGGGGGCCGCAGGCCTAAAAGTTTGAGGACCCGTGGGTTTGATGTCTGAATTCCTTCGCTCAATGGCAGCGCCTACCATCCACTGAGCGCCTACATGGCTGTGGGTGAAATGTAGCAAACGACCCCCCCCCCCCCCAGACCATGCCTTACAGTTCGATGAGACCCGGAGCCTTAAGAATGGAACAAAGCAGGTAGATGTGAACATGCTCCTAGAAAGAGGAGTATGCTAGACTCTCGTGCTGCAGTGGGAGAATATGCAATGAGACTAGCCACTCCAGACTGGGACAAAAACGAGAGATGCATTGAGGGAAAATGAACCATTCGTTGGATGTCAGCTGCCATGGAAACTCCGTGTCCATGCTTTTAAAACAGCACAACCTTCCGCGTGATGAACACCGTCTTCGGTCTCTCGTGTCGGACTGGTGAACTCTGCTCTCAGGAGGAATCTGTGGACCGATCCCGGCGATGATGACCCATCATCTTCCTCGGTTCTTTGTTTCCTACTTCGCAGTCGACGCCACTATCATCTGTCGACATCAGCACTGCCGGGATTAGCATTAGCGACATCAGCATTAGCGGCCAAGACTGCACATTGTGACAGAAATGACTGAATAATGAAAAATGTGGAATACAGAAAAATGTACAAAATAAGTCCTGTATTTTTGTGAAATTCCATGCAACTGTGTGAAGGAAGAGCTAGTCTGGGAATATAGAGCCTTCAGTAAGAGTTTCATATCCTTACCGACCCTGTGCCTCAAAAGCAATTATTCACTACTGAAACATTCTTTCAAATACCACACTTCCATAACACTGGCAATCACGAAACAAAAATGCACACATTCTTTCTTAGTTCCAAGACTTAACTTGACCTCACGTGGCTGTTAATTGTAAATCATGGAAGGTTCTGGTAGGTTTACAGCTGTAATTTGCCTTTTATGAAAAGATGAGTAAATCATGATAATTATGTGGAAGCAAACCAAAGCAAACCTACTTCTTGATTAAAGATGCGATCTTTCTCTTTCCGTGAATTGATTGACTGAATGTATCATTGGACAGTATGTGATCCGACCACTATTTGAACCCACCTGCACATCTTCAAACATGTATGACAAGCAGAAGTGCAGAAAGTTACCACGGCACAACAGTGTAAATGGCTGCTTGGATCAAGGGACCAGGAACAATGGCAGTGAATAATGGCATGAATCAATACTGGATTACATTTCGCAGTCTGAGTTGGACTTCTATAATGGAGAATACTCTTCAGTGCAGTTTCAAAAAATAATTTATATTTTTACACCCATATTTTAAATCAATCATATATACAGAAGCAGCACAATACAGACGCTCCCTGGTTACGATGGGCTTACGTTCTGACAAACCCATCCCAAGGTGAAAATATGGTAAGGCGAAAATATCGTAAGGTGCATTTTAATACAGTACACTTAACCTAACAAATGTCATAGCCTAGCCTGCCTTAAACATGCTTAGAATACTTACATTATCCTAGAGTTGAGTAAAATCATTTAAAAAAAGCCTATTTTATAAAAAAAAAAAAAAAGTGTTAAATATCTCTTGTAATTTGTTGAATAATGTACTGAAGGTGAAAAACAGAATGGAATTGGAATACCTACCGTAACACCTTACGAAATATCGTAACATGGACCATCGTAACCTGGGGAGTGTCTGTGTATAAAATATTCTAGGTAGTACTTTGATCACAGATACAGCTGTTCCTCAGCAGCCAGGAAATGTAATTTTCATGAAGCTCAGATTGATAATGGATTGAGCACAAACGTATCACCATAAGCAGAGTTTCAAATGAAGGTTAATGTGAGAAATGTGTCAAAACAATGGCCATTCTTGTTTATAATGTGCCGTTAGCCAAGAGTTCGCTACAGATCCAGAACCCAAGCAGAATATCGTAACTCAATGAGAAACATCTTTCAGTTTCATCCAATAAAATCCCAGAAAAGGGGAAGAGCGGCTGAGCAGACAGTTGGCGCTCATTGAGGGCGAAGGCTTGAGTTGTGACAGGGGCTCTCTGGGGGTCCAGATTTTAGTTCGGGCTTTATTCACCTCAGCATGTAGTTGTAACTCAGCCTGGAAGAATTTAAAGTTTTTCTTGGAGAAGTTTTAACCTCAGCTTGGGGGAATTCTTAAAGCCAGTGTGGAAAATCGCAGCAACTTTCCTGTGAAGTGAAACGGAAAAAAAACGGCAAGGTTTAAAGAAAGCACTGGAAACAATGGCCTGTCTCACCAACAAGCCGGCCTTTGTTTTAAAGATGAAGGTGCTGCGCTGAATGCTATTTATTTGGCTCTTTCACCCCAGCAAAGTCATTCTTTGAAAGTCTTGCATTTAATTCCGTGATCTTTTACGACTAGGGCTTTGTGTTTCCTGTCCCAGTGCCTCAATCCATTAAGTTATACTTTAGGAATAGATGTTAGTGATTAGCGCGGAGGGACCATGCAGCATTTGCAGGTTTGAAATACACTTGCTTGGATTTCAAAGATAATGTTTCAGGCAATTTGGTAGCACGTGTTTAGTGCATTAATTACTGGCCAGATGCTTTGGACCAGAAGCATACACAGAAGCAGTGTCACAGGCCTGAGTTGAAAGCTGATTGGCCACTGGAGCGCCTCCTCCCCTGTCACTCATCAATTCAAAACATATCATTGGCTAATGATAAGGACGGCCCCTCTGCATGAATGACGGTCTCTCCTATACCCACCCCACCATAAAAAATCCTATAATTACCCCCTGCAACCTTTCCAGACAAATGGTTACTCCTGGAGGACATGTTCTTATATTAGTATAAAGTCTGCATGGATGCAATTATCAAACGACAACAAGACAAAATCAATTCCAAACGATGATGGCGTACGACCCTGGTACACGCATGCGTTTGGCTCACGTTTATTTAATACATACTCTGATTCTCACGAGGAACGACATGCCTGATGTCTCCCTCCAAACTCTTGGAAAAACCGTTGAGAGGCACAAGGGTGGCCTGTCATTGCTGTACAGTTTACAGAACTTCCAAAATGCACCCATAGGGAGGCGAGGAAATGGTCCGACTCAAGATATAATATTCGGCACGGCTGACATTATGATCAACAGATTAGGTTACTTGTGACTGCCAAGACAAACAGCTAGCAGAGAGTGCAGTGTAAGTAAAAATGGGCCAATTTAAAGTAAATGTGAAACAGTCTTTATATAAAGATAATACATAACTAATACAAAACTTCCTTGCACTATTTAACCTTGCCCTTCATTTATTATCCACTTCTCTTCTATCTCTTTCTATCTCTTCTATCTATTCTCTGTCCACGCTACGCCTGACAATTCTTGTCTCTTGTCACCGTGTCTCCAACTCTAGCAGGCCGCGCCAACACAAATTTCCACCGGCTTTGGTGGCGTGGCAATAGCGATTCTGATCCTGGCGCCAGAAAGGAGGCGTTTAAGCGACGTCTGGCCAATGCGCGGCTTTGCGTGGCTGCGGATATTTAGCCGTCATGCGGCTGAAGTGAAGCAGATGTTAATAATATTAAGTACGTGGCCAGGACCTTGGACAGCTCTTCGCCAAACGAAGCCTCTCCGTGTGTATTGTAGGAGCACATATACAGCGTGTAGGATGGCCAGAGTGTGGAGGAGTTCAGTAAATAAATGCGAGAGCAAGTGTTTATGAGAAGATGGGGAGCAGATTGACAAGGGTACTGGGAAGACAGAACGGGGACTGGAGGAGAAAATCCGTGGGGAGGGAAGAAAACCAAATATGACGTTCTCAGCATAAGCTTGGGGAAATATGTACTCAAATAAATACACACTGGGGAATAGAATGACTATGACTGTATACTGGGGGTGAGAGAAAAGAAAATGGTTATGTAAGGACTGGGAACAACGAACAGGTGAACTTAGCGAGTAGGCGCTTTTCTTGACCTTCCCCGACCTTACAGCTTAGTGCCGTAAAAACTGTGGCAAAGGCGGATGCTGAAATGTTACCATTGGGGATTCTGCAGATATACAGTCATTGGGCACTTCTTCAGCTGTAGGTAAAGCAGTCTGTGTCCAACGTTTCATTTCTTTATGATGGCCGAACCGGGAATAATTAATGAGCGATTGCCGTCACATCAGCTGACGCAGACGCGGTGTTTACGGCCGTCAGAGATAACGGCTCTTCCTTGGTGGGGGGAGGGGGGGGGCACCGTATACATGGTTGCGTGATACTTTAACTGCATACGCTCCACAGTGGGCACTGCTTAGTAAACAACACAAAAGGTATTAATGTGCCAGTGACTTCAACGACGACGTGAGCTGCTTCTGTTCTCTCTCTCCTCCTGCAGTCACACCCTGGCGGTTCCTGGGGACGCTGTGATTGTCCTCCGCCTATGAGGGAGGCGCCTGGGGTAGCTGAACTCTGATCGTCCTCCACTGTGCCACCTTGCAGAACTTCCCGGTTGAGGCCTCTTGGTGTTATGCCCAGTCTCGCCTCTAGGGGGCACCCTTTGAGCTTCCCTCCTAGGCTGTGGCCTCCACCTCGTCCTGAGGTTGTGCTGGGCCTGCCAACAGGATCTCTCACCCTCATCTTCCGGCTAGAGAGTTTTATAAAATGTCGAGCTTCTCTTTCTCGACCGGGATTTAAATACTCCCCCAGCATTACTTCAGTTTTGTAATACTTTCCATTTATTTCCTGTTGATATCTCAAATGAGAGGACTGTCCCCCACGTGCAAGGTGGGAGCCCTCATTGACTGGGCCTCTCTGGATCTTCTCTCTCACCACCTCTGACCTGTTACCTCTCTTGACAGATGCGGTCCACCTTTTCATGGTATGTATTACTCCTTTCTGACACACTGCCTCTCCCTGTCTCCTCCTTAACATTTTCTGAAACCTCTTCTTTCGCCCTCTGGCACTGAACCTCTTCAGTGTTTGGTTCCGCCTTGCTCGTGGTATCCACCTTCTTGCTGGCTTCGCCTCCATTAAACACATATTGTTTGTTTGTTTGTATTTTTTTCCAACACCCCGATTCCAAGTCTTTGCCGTAACTTTTACGTTGATTTTAATCTTTATTAAATAGATTAATCATCCTTTTCGGCAGTTTTCAGAAATCTCCGCCGCTCTTCTCAAACGTTGTTCGAATCCTGAGGAGAGAATCGAATGAGCGATTAGAAAATGGTCGTAAGAGCCTGAGCCGGAAAACTTTATTTATCATTTATTCGCGAAAAGAACTGTCAGTGGGGGGGGGGGGGGGGGGAGAATATTGATGCCAAAATTTCACTAAACAGTCCATCCCAGTCACAAATACATTTGTTTTTCTTTATGCTGGAGTTTAATGAATCGGGGAAAAAAATGCCTGTTTGCTGTCACGCCGACTCACACAGACTGAGGCTCGCATACATAATAAATATGGCCATAACAAGTGTTACGAATTAAAAAAAAAAACTATGCTTAAATGGTTAAAACTACAAGGCATAAAAAAGTTTAGCAATTCTGTAACAGTCAAGGTTTACCGCTTATGTGGGCCAATATAATTCAATCAATACTACTGTGTAGGCTTCCGTAAATTTCAAGTTAATTCCACTCATCCATTTACAATCGCGCATATACTTATTATATAGGTATTATATAGTTATATAGGCCTAGCAGCATAATAAAAAATTCTTTAAAAAAGACTTATTTACCTAGATCCAGGCAGATTAACTTCATGGGGGTCTTTTATTTAAATGTTAACTTTGTCTAAAAGGTTTATGGCCAGCTCATTTAAGCTTATTATCAAATATAAAAACGGATCTTTCGAAACAACGATTAATAATTTCACTTGGCTTTTTTTTTCAGCTAGGCAAATCCCTGTGTTTTTATCCATCCATCCATCCATTTTCCAAACCGCTTATCCTACTGGGTCGCGGGGGATCCGGAGCCTATCCCGGAAACAATGGGCACGAGGCAGGGAACAACTCAGGATGGGGGGCCAGCCCATCGCAGGTGTTTTTATTTAAAAATGAATATTCATATATTCATAGAGCAGGCGTTCCCGCTTCGCCAGCGTAAAACACCGCTGCAGAAATGACACGTAACTGAATATTAGCTTCTTGTTAAATACCACGGACGTCCTACTATCTCCACTCTCCAGGGCTTCTTATAGCTTTGCATGGAACTTCCGGAATACTGGAAAGACGTTTTACATGCAGATATTTTTTCCTTTTTATTTTTCTATTTATTTTAATTTAGTTACTGCAGCGAAAACAATAATAATAATAAAATAGTAATAAAAAAACGTTTAATGACCTAAATCCTCTAAACTGTACCCATTACTAATATACTGGCACAGTTAAATGATATTCTTCCACACTAATTTATTTTTATTTGTAATTTCATGTACTTTCAGATTAGCAGAAAGATGTTCAATATCCATTTTTGGCTGTTAAATGGTGATTTAATATGTTTATTTATATAAAGCTTATCCTCCTGCCTTCTTCTTAAAATCATACTCCAAAAGAGGTAAACTGCACAGGAGCTGTTCCTGGGGCCCCTCTGATTAGCAACAAGGCGACAGGAGTTGAGGCCTCGTGGTGCTATATCCTGCCTGCTCTCTAGGGGGCAGCATTTGCTATTCACTTCTAGGCCGTGGGGTCCATCTTGGCCTTCATGTCAAGCTGAGGTTGCCAACGGAGACACTCACTTCTCTTTGTCCAGTTAAATGACCTGAGCATCTTACCAAGCTCTCCATTTCTTCCCCCCCCCCCCACCGCCTCGCGTGTGCAAGACAGGAGCTTTGATGGAAGTTGCTTCTCTCGGGCCATCAGAGGAAGGCCTTTGCCCATTCTCTCCTCTGAATTCCCTACCTCTCCCTCTTAGGCGTTTCTTGACTCTTCCTCTCTCTCCACCCCCCCCACTCCACTCCTGTGGGGTATTTTCCGCATCCCCTTGCATTCCACTTTTCCTGAATGTACTGTTGCGTTTGCGGGTACGACTTTTTCCAGCTTGCTTTTTTTTCATCTGCCTCTCTGCTGGTATCATCTTCGCCCATCAAACACTTATTGACTGGGATTGTTTTTCCCTCCTAATGCTATCCTTAACTTCGATCCGGATTCTAATCTGATCGTTAATTGAATTTACCTCCATATTCCCCGTTGTTGCTTCTCTGTGACAACCACCGTCTTTGAACTCTATACGTATACAGCCATGTCAACGACGGTCAGCCCCATTATAGGCCTATGACATCACATCATGCCAAAGAAGTGAAATAAGGTTTTATCTACCAAGTCTGAGCACAGGTACACTGGGAATGCATATCCCATCATGCTCTCCTGTGAGACACACATAGGTAGCTGAGAGTGAAATTTGGGGTCAAAGCACATGGTTAGACGACTTATCTGGTGCCCCTGCAGCAGTTTGGGTGCTTAAAGCTGTCGCTCAAGTGATTTTTTGCCAAGGATTGGATCTGAACCAGCAACCACCGGAACACAAACGCCAAACCCAACCTGACGACGGGACTTTACACCTTCTTACTGTTTACACCTTGCAGGTATGAACTTGAGGTTCCAAACATGCACATTTTGTCCCACTAGAACTGCAAGAAATGTGACCCCAAAAACCTACTTTTCAATGCTGATGTATAACACTGACCTTCAAAATCTTTATCATGTTGTGGTTTTATTTAAGATTAAAGTTCTTGTTACTTGTATGAGGTTTCTCATGGAGGCACTTTCGTGGAACACTGCCTAAGAGGGATACGTCCATCGAATTTAACATGACAACTTATCCAATCATCAGCCTTTCTGAGGACACAAGGACTCTGGGAAGGGAGGCACACAGGAAAACAAAACAGTTATTGTGTTTTGGGAAGGACTACAACGGAACGCAGGTGCAGGAATTAGGTTCTGGGTGCATGTCATGCCAGCTGCAAGAAGAAACAGACATGAAGCAGACGTCAGTCTTATGTAAATGGTGATAAAGTGCAGATGTGAATGAATCATGACCTGATCTGACCTGAATGAATTATGAGCTGATCTGATTCAAACCTGACCTGAATGGCCGCAGCTCCCCGCTTGCCTGACTTAATAATGACACTTTTATTGATCCCCGTGGGGAAATTCTCTTTCTGCCTACGTAGTCTTGCTCTCCATGACAAACACGGCCATGAGACCGTTCTGCTGAAGCTGGACTTGAACCGACAACCTTCCGATCACAGGCACAGAGGCCTACTGGTGCTGGGGCACTTCTGTGTGTTTAACGAACTGTTGTTGTCTTGGTCTCCCACCGGCACAGAATTGGCCTCAGCGTGCACCTTCATGTGCTGCTGCTATGACGAATGCAGTGATCAGGTAGATGACAGGGAGAGGAATGCAAAGCAGGAAAATAGCCACTGAAGAATGTCGTCTGTGTCCACGAACCATGGTCGGAGATACGCATTTGTATCCAGAGAGCTCTGCTGCCATTCTGATGAACATCAGCATGATACGTGACTATTTGAACAACCGAATAGTATGTTTTAAAATAAACAGGAACTAATAGTAAACTTTAAAAAAATGCATATGCCAAACCAGACGCCTAAAAAAATGCATTCCGCGACTTGTGAAACTACTCATTATTTTGAATATTCTTTTCACATCATTCACAGAATGATTTTTATTTCTAGGCTGGATCCAACCCAAGTGAAATCCATATTTACCTTCTCACAGACACCGACCACAACACTGGAAGAAAAAAAAAAACGGCACTGGGTGAAACCCTACCAGTGAGGGCTTCTGAGAATTTTGCAGTGAGTCCGAAAACATGCTGTCAGGTGAAATCGGGATCTCTGAATGACCCCCTGTCATCCTGCTTGGAGTGTCCCAAACATGAATATCTTGCATTAGGCTCCAAGATCACTTTAAACCTGTACTGAGTAATGGTTATGGAGACAAATGGATGGATGGATCATGGACGGATTACGGACTCTGCCGCTGCCCAGGGGCCTTTGGGGTGCAGGGGGCCCGTGGGGCCCCTAGCCCAAAACAATTTGCAACGCTTATCAACAATGTATTTTCGTTTGTCTATTTTAGAGGGCCTGCATTCTTTGATCCTCTGTCTACAAGGGCCCCTGACCCTATAGGGAGGGCGTTTGGCTGCCAAGGGCCCTTGAATTGTGGTTGTTGTGGTGGTGGTGGTGGGGGGGGGGGCCCTCGCGAACGTTTTCCCCAGGGGCCCACACAACCCATAATCTGTCCCTGGGATGGATGGATGGATGGATGGATGGTATTTGATGCACTGTAAACATCAGAAGTACATGTATGTTTTTAAATCTTTCGAGCCTAAAATACACACTGAATGAGAGGGACAGTCGTTTGTCATATTAACCTTTGAACTATTTTATTTGACACATCAGGACCCCTGATGGGATTAACCATGTGTTACACTTGTGCTCCGGTCCTTGTGTTTGGCACGGACCAGTTAGTGGCAGCCCAGTTGAAACTGAATCACTGTAAGCCTCATAAATCTTTTGCAGAGAAGAGCAGGGAAATCAATCTGCTGTATTTATAGAGAGGGAACGGTGAGCTGGCAATAGCACGTAGTGCTGGGGAAACATGCAGCTTCAGTTCCTGAACTTCAGGGTTTACTTTCATAATTCATACAAATACAAGCATGCAGTTAAACCTCATTCCCAAGGTCCCATGCCTGCTCATGGGAGTTTTACTTACACAAAAATGTTCTGATGGCAGAACGAAAAATGATTGGTTCAGAGAGATCACCAATCAGATTGTAGAAGAGGTGGGTCCAACCAATCAAAAGTCTCATTCCCGCCTCCTCTACAATCTGATTGGCTATCTCTTTGAACCAATCATTTTTCATTCTGCCCTCAGAACATTTTGTATAAGAAAAACACCCAATAGCTCAGTGCTTTCGATATTCAGGACAAGGGCAAGGAATTGGCGTCCCTCTCATTGGGGAAACAGGCACCCTTTCAACCAATGATACCCCACCCAATCGTCCTTCTTGCTGTTGCCACTCTAGTTCTGACAACGCAAACCTGATACCGCGAGACCGAATATTTGCTCATGGACAGGACTGCGCGGCACGTCAAAGTCAACATGTGGCCTCACATCCACGGTGGAGGCACTGAGCCATGGGCTCGTCGAAAGTACGACAGGAAACTAAATCTGGAAGTTTACAGTGATATCTCTTCAGCCGAGCTTCTTAATTATGCACCATTTAAAAATGCCTGTCTCGAGTCCAGTCATTACTTGTCCAAAATGCCAAAGACTACTGAGATTAAGAGTACAATGTATGCAAACACTTCTGTGCGTTTTTGTGGATGCTCATATCTATCTCTCATTCATAGTGCTCTACATACAAACACATGTATTTATTTACATGCAAAACAGACTGTTTCGTAAAGCAGCTCGCGGCCTGTCAGGGACCCCCCCCCCCCCAAGCCTGACGGCCCTCGCGGCGGTAATTGAACTGAAACTGGTGAATCTGCTTCCAGGAGAGGTGATTTGCAGCACTTAAGCAGCTGGCAGTGAGGCCTTTTATCGGAAGCAAGTGTGGCCACCTCCAGCATCCCGGCATTACCGCGGATCCTAATCCAGCACCGCGATTGGCGCTAACAAGCTCAGGAGCCGACAGCCCGGGGGCCAGGCCAGAAAAAGCTGGCCGGGCCCACCTGGCGCAAGACGAATGGCATCACCTCCATTACGATGAGTCGGGGTGACAGGTGACAGCTGTCCTGCCGTGGACCCTGACATTCCCTACGACCCGCGGCGTCACCATCCTTACCTTGGGAAAGTCACAGACATAAATGGTATCGTGACCCGCCACTCGGTTAAATAATTATGCCGGTTTTGTTTGGGTCGGTCGCAGAGGGAGAGCTAAAAATGTAAAACAGGAATAAAAGTTTGTGATGAAAAAAATATGATGCAAAAAAGCATCGAGCACACACTCTCAAAACTTGCCGACGCTGCAGTCGACACTTCGTCAGGGTACAAAGTGGCATGCGGCTGGGGGCGTTACTAAGGGGCCGGAGAGAGGGAATTAAAAAACAAAAGATTTGATTAGGTACTTGGATGGATGGATGGATGGATGGATGGATGGATGGATGGATGGATGAGGCCAAAACCGGACATGGCCCCTTTAAGAGCAGCAATCTGGAACAACCCCCCCCACACACACACACACACACACACACACACACACACACACACACACACACACAAACCTTGAACAGAAAACCCTTCCCCCGACCTTCCCTTCCCCTCCTCTCCTCTCCTCTAACGCTCCCTTCCTCTCCTAGCTAACCCACTGAATAACCCTAACGAGCTATTTAAGCTAACGAGGGCCAGCTGGGTTTCATTAACTGCCTTACCTGCAGGCCCAGGACTGGCGATCACTCGCCATGGCAACGGAGGAGCCAACCCAGACCCTGCCCTGGCCATCACTCTGCCCCCTGCCAGCTCATGCCTGCCTGCCATTTGAATACCAACTGATGTATTTGCATACAGGCTGGACTTAAAATTCAAACCACATTTATAAATGTATTTGTTGCTTGTGTCTTACTGCACATGCACTTATTAGAGTGCATTTATTATTACAAACCAATCTTATGTTGCAAATATACATTTATTCACATATGTCTAAATAAATAATAAAGTGTGTGTATTACACTGGATTAAATCCAGTTGAATTTCATTATGCAAATGTACCTAACTTGTAATTATTGTAATCCAGTGATCAGAAGTGGTTTTTTTGGCCATGCAGCAGTTTCGCTCTGCAGTGGAATTCGCTCTGCATGGCCGACGGTCACCTGGCAGAGGTCAGAGCAGTCGACCCTGTGCTCTGGGGCCTGACCACGGGCACACAGGGAAAATTTGATAACAAAAACACATTGCTGTGTGTGTGCTGCTCCTTTGGGGACGGTCTAGTGCTTTATGACGGTGGCTGTGTGGTCACATCGGGGATAGGGTAGTGACCAGTGCACCGGGCGCGCCGTGACTATCATCAGAAAATAAAAATAAAAACTTAAATGGCCGTTTATCCTTATCCATAAACTCATGAAATGTATGTTTTAAACACCTTTATTTTAGCAGCAGTAATTGACTGATTTGACCCCTTGGCTTGGAGTAGAATTACAGAGGTAGATAATACTGTCCTGGTTTTATTTCCGAATTTCATTTTCTGTCATTCTAAGTAAAACGAATGAAAATTCTTCGACTGCTCCTTTCAGCAGCTAGAAAGACAGAGTGACAGAGTATTCTCGTGTTTTTCGTGAAATTGCCTCACGTTCGTTTCACAACAACAAGGAACACATCTGTGGACATGTGGCAGTGATTGAATAACACTGCGAGCAAATTGGTGCGATGAAGACACAGGAAATCTGATGATATGCAACATTTCGCAGTGTAGAACCTGGGAGACATAATGGAACTCAACAACAGATGGATCAGGAGAGAAAAAGATTAACATGTTTGTGACAGAAACAGGACTGAATTTAGTTGTTAGTAATAGTGAATAACCCACTGGCATCCCTTAATTGACTCAGGATTTTTTGGTTACTTGTTGTGAACTGTAAAATGCACATAAGATGGTGTTTTAATCAAGAAACCCTCATAACTGCTGCGGGGTGCTAAGTAAATTTCTTAGGAACCGTGATGTGTTCCCGATAGTCAATTGGAGTCTGATATCTAACAAGGAATCATTCTTTAAAAAAGCGTACTTTCTGAACAGAATACTGCACAGTAGTTATACAGAAGGAGGGATGCGTCTCCTAGCAACTATAGCAGCTATCCTTTCGGGGAACGGATGGAGCAGCCAAGTAATCCCATTTGCCCGGAATGAAAAATCTGCATTAAGGAACAATTATTTCCCCCGACCCCACATATATAAACGTGAGGGCGCGATGGAGATGACACGCTGGCTATCGTGCGCTATGCAGGACCGCTGAAGCGCGGTGCCTGGAATAGTGGCTGCGGCGCCACGGAGAGTCCGGTAAGACTTCCACGGGGTGACACCTTTCCTTCAGCACAATATTCTGCAGATATGAATAACGATGAGATGCGGGCGCGAGCCTCAGTGCGCGAGCCTCCGCGGTTGGCCAACAGCGCCATCTGTTGCCCGCGTTCCAAATCACTCCCACTTATTGTATTCCAGAGGAAATAGGTTGTTAATACCTTTGTATTATAATAAATCACTTTCACCCATTGACCTAACCTATAATAAGTCTTATTAACCGGTCAATGTATTAATTACAGGCAGCCTACAAACCTGCTTATTGTGATCTGAGAAAAAAGGGGGTTTACTTTTCTTATAATAGCAAGAAGTGCGCCACCATATTGGTTTAATTCGTGACTTTGATTTATTATCCTACAATGCCTTACAGTGCCGCACAGGTGCACGAGGCGCCTTGCATAACTTAGATGCCCTGCAGGCATTGTTATCTTAAGCGACTTTAAGAGCAGATGGGATGGTAGACCAGCGGGTAGCCCTGGTTCCTCCGGGTTAGAATCGAGCCCCGGCTCTTTGTTTATGCCTTCTGATCACCTGCTTTCGCCCCTTATCCCCAAAAAGTTCTCTAAAGGTACATCAGTGAATCTCGGTTGGCCTAAACAGGTGAATATGCTTACGTGCGCCTTTCTAATGAAACATTTAAAGGGAGACTCCATCTGTTTCTCTCTTTTTTTGTAATTTTGTTAGCCCATTAACTAAACAGAGAACGGGATGTCCCCACTGTCACAGGAATACAACCCCCACTGTCGCTCTCTTATGTAACACCATGTCCCCTCTATTGGAATAGCATCCTGTCACGTGTCCCAATGAGCGCAATGAATCCTGGGAGAGACTTTGTATCACCACGACCATGCCTGGACATGCGATTATCAAGATGAGTACAGGGTTGCCAATTCTTACGCATCTGGCGTGATGCTCACGCAAGACATTTTCCGGCAAATCTATTTTATTCCATTACAAACATAAAATTAGCTACACCAAAAGCGTTGGGGGCAGTGTGCAAAGCTTACAGAATATTTACAAGTTACTACAACTGTTACATACATGCAAATATGTGTGCAGACTTGTCTCGAATTGAAAATCTCACGCCAGCCTGCTGGTTGGTGACACTGTGAGTGGCCTTAGATAGCTTTTAACTTTACCTCATATAACCGTGTATTGTATGTATTTAATCTGCCAAAACAGGGAAATGAAAACCACTGAACACACGCCAACTTTGAAAATCACAATGAGTCCTTAATAATCTTTAGTCATGCATTAATGGACGGAGGTGTAAAAAAAGCCTTTTTTTCGAGTTACTAAAATTACATGACATTGTGATTTTTAATTCACAGGAATTCTTTTCTCATTTATAAAAAAGACGCTACTTGAATATGCTCCAGAACATAGCAGTGTACTTGGGTAGGTTGGCTCCCTCTTCCGGCCAGTATTAATAGTACAGGGGGAAAATTCAGCTCGATTGGACTCATCTTCGCTCACTAGTACTTAAAATTTTAAGTCATATTTAAAAACGTGTTTATTTTCCCAGGCGTTTTAGTCACTTGTAATTGGCTGTCTGTTCCGTCTTAGTGTCACTTGGTTATGATCTTCTCCTAATTGCTTTTAATTCTGGTTGTCGTTCTTTTACCATCTGTTTTAATTTACTTATTGCTTTGAATTTTACTCGTATTTTATATTTATGTTTTCGTTTGATCTCAGTTTTACGTTGATATGTTTTATATTACATTTTCTCTGTTTTAACTATTTGTCTTGCCTTAGTTGATTTTATTGTGCAGCATCTTACTTGACACTTGTCTTTTAAACGTGCTATATAAATAAATATGACTGATTTGACTTCGCTCATGAGATACGTTTCCTAACAGCGGACTCTGTATACATCTTCCGTTGTTATATATTTCCTACATAAACCTTCCAAACCTGTCACAGTGGAGTCGGTCAGGCCTCCCGAAGTTCATGCAATATGAAAGATGGGAGCCGTAGGTAAAGTGGTTCCCTTTGATGGCCAAACACTCCAAGTCGGAGGTAACCCACTGTAATAGAATTAGCGCTGAATTATTTTAGACGCGAAATCAGGTCAGTGACCTACGTCGTCTCAGACACGCAGCGGTGCCTATCATTAATGCGCAGGTTCATTGCTCTGTGCTTAAACCTGAGGCTGTGCAGTTTCGCTCTCCAGCTGAGATCAATAATGTCTCTTTTATATTTTTAAAGTCGTTACTGCTTCTCCCAGTCTGACACCCCATCAGATCGCTGCACTCTCGCTCAACCTTTTATTGACAGGTTTGGTCAACCTGCCTTCTCTAATACCAAGTAGATTAGTGCTGTTTTGATTAACATAGGCAAGGTGGTGCAGTGGTTGGGTCACATGTGTGTGGAGTTTGCATGCTCTCTCCATGTCGTCGTGGGGTTTCCTCCGGGTACAGTCCAAAAACATGCCAAAAACAGTCCAAAAAAGTTGCTAAATTGCCCGTAGGTGTGCATGTGTGAGTGAATAGTGTGTGAGTGTGCCCTGCGATGGGCTGGCCCCCCATCCTGGGTTGTTCCCTGCCTCGTGCCCATTGCTTCCGGGATAGGCTCCGGACCCCCTGCGACCCAGTAGGATAAGCGGTTTGGAAAATGGATGGATGGATGATTAAAATAGTTTGCAATTCCATGTGATTAAAATCGTATTAATTGTAGGGGGGAAATTTAATCATAACTATTGATGATTCATACATATTGCATATTTATGAATCATCGTTTCTGAAATTAAGGTCTTCAAAAGAATAATAAGAAGAAAACGAGCATTAAAAATAGAGTATGGAGTAGCCTTCAGTGTCAGACTTGGAGACCCAAGGGGAAAAATGCAACTATCACGTCGGATTCAAATAATTAAGCGCTTGATTATACGTTTATGAGCCAAGCCAGGTGTTGTAGTGCTTGCTAGAACAAAAACGGTCTCTTGGGTCTCTGGGGCGGGAAAACGTAAGACGGGAAAAAGCTGTCAAAATAACAATGTACGAAAATGTATAATTTTGAAAACATGCAATTTCTTCGCACGCAGTTACAATATCCGAGCAGCAGGTGGCGATAATGCACAGTGTAAAAACTGGAAGTCAGAAAATGGCCAATTGCTAAAACGCTTTCAGACAGTCAAATAGTTGAACTTACAGAAAAATGCTTTCATGCTAAACGATGGGGCCATTAGAAGCACTAATGAACTATAGTGGGTGACAGAACACAAAACATTTCAACAACAAAGGATAAACTTGTGTGGTTTTTAATGAAGATAATTAGTATTCATCTAAACATGCGCTCAGGATGCAGCCAGTCAGTGTTTATAGGCTACAGCTGGTAGACAGCAACCTAATCCATCTTGTTTCATCTTCTACTGGCTAGCCAGTTTCTCGAATTTCATTATGGCTCGACGCTATTCATCTGTCCATTTTGAAAAATGGGCATTTATTCAGACAAGCTTTTGGTGACCTGATCTGTAGCCTGTCTCTGGAAGGCTTAGGGAGAAGACGGATAACCGCCTCTGACAGGAGGCCAGTCTATTGCTGGGTATTCTTACATACACACAGAGATTCACTTATATGCACTTGGTATGACAGTTGTTGTGTGGGGAAAACAACAGCATCCCACGTTTCGCCGTAATTAACAGCCAGTGGCAGTAATCGCACCACGGTAACCGTATCCCAAAACGCTGTTCTGTCACAGTGATGGTGCCCTTAAAGTAAAGACATGGGTTAACACTGATGCCGTAACAGGAAATGTGAATGCATGATAAAGCGACACCATGAAATATTCATGAGAGGATCGGGACACTGTTGTTGGAGGGGCGATACTGTTCACTCTCAAACATCTGCAAGGCTCATGCATGAGAGAGAGAGAGAGAGAGAGAGAGAGAGAGAGCGCCTTGTGACATGCAGGGATTACCCAGTGCGTCTCCACCCAGACAGCAACCCCTGCAAGCTATCAGAGAGAGCATTTCAGCCGGTTTTATCCGGATTCAATTATTTGAGTGTCTCGCGGGCATCTGAAAAACCACAACAATGAAATAGATTGTGCAGAGTTGGGGCCCGTCAAACCGCCGTGCCCTGCCTTTGTGTCAGGGATGTGATGAGGGTGCAGCCGCGGTGTGGCTGTGGGACAGGCTGAAAGGCGCAAGGACGGGGCTCAATGGAAAAGTATGGCAACCATGTGAAGACATGATTCAGGCTCTCTGAAGCCACACGGCTGGCTTAAATCTCGCCCGATGATCCCCTTGAGTGTTCATTCCCACTCTTAACATCCAGCTTCTTGTATCTGACGTAACTTCAGCTACTGACCTGTACATATTTTTATATAAAAGAATATTTACTGCAGCAATACTCTGCAGAAGGACACGGCAAGCAGGGCTATCCCAGGTCTTACGTATGAAAGATATCACGTGCATCATGCTGCTATTCCTGCACACATATGCTGCTTATCGTCTCCACAAAGGAATCTGTAACCCTTGGCCCAGTCCAACCAGTCAACACGTGAATTCCACAGATAGCATCATGTTTCTGCGTTTAAAAAACAGCACATGAACACTCTCAGAATAAATGGGTACCAGTTTGTACCTTACAATTCTGTACCTTTTGTAGGTACAGAAATGGACCCCCCAAGGTACAAACAACATTAATGTACCACCAATGGTACAAAAATGTTCCTCAGAGTCCATTTCTGTACCTTAAAAGGTACAATTACCTACAGCTAAGGGTATGACTGGCAGACCCTTGAGGGTACAGACCCACAAGAAAAGGTACAAATCGGTCCCCTTTTTTTGCCGAGAGTGTATCCACCGACATCCTGGTGTTCCAAGTAGCCTGGCCTCCGCCCATTAGATTTGGCCATAACTTAACAAAACATGCAAAGAATGTGTTTGAGATGCATCCGATTTCAGTTATCTCAGCTACAGCATTTCTACATGCCCTTGTTCCATGAAAAAGGGGCTGTAATATTTCACACATTCATTTCCCGTTCTGCTTCTCCATTTGAGGGACCTCCTTGTCTATTGGCATTCACTCTACGCCTTTTTTTCATAAACCCGATTTAACCCGAAAAATAAGCAGGACCAAAAGCTTCCCCAGAGGCCTGCTCACGGCCTCTCCGACTGCCATTGTTATCTGCAGTTCCCTTTTAAAACTTCAAACCTCTGCAGGATTTCCTGCTTTTTTTTTCCCCGGGTCTAACCTTTGTCCTGGATTGTATTTATAAGGTAAACCCACATCATCAAATTACAGTTTGAGCTGCAAGGCTGGACTAAATGTATGAATATGAAGATCAAAGTGATACTGTTAAATATAATTAAACCCAAGTAGTCTGCACGCTAAGAGCCCAAGCATTTGCTGGCAGGACGGGGGGGGACTTTGCTGCTAGTTTCTGAGCCCAAATGTCACATGATCATGTGTTTGGATCGGAGACTGCATGAGCTCAGCAGTGACAGTGGTAGACTGGGTCTTCTCAGTGTCTGTCAGCAGAGTCATTTTCATGTCAGCGGAGACGTTTTAATACTACGATAGTTCTTTAATCTCCTCTTTGGAGGTCAACAGCACGACTCCTCACTGATAACGCAGAGTTGCTGTTTGGCTCAGATAACCGCGGCATCCACACATTCTTTTCACGTGTCCTGGTATACGGTGGACATTTTCTGACTGTACATTATCACTGACCAATGAACAATTATGCGGAGTGTATCTGATAAATATTACAGACCTGAACACTGCGTGCCGTTTATGCTCTGTGTGACTGACTTCGTAGCAAATGAGCCACATTTAGTCACTTTCGTCGTATCTGTGGTGACAGAAATACTTTGTTTATGGCGTCTTGATATTTGTGTTTGTTAATGATCCGTAGAACCTAATGATTTGTGGCTTACGGCCAGCATACAAATGCAGAATTTTTCCACATAAATAATTTGGTGCTTTGGCACCCACCTGCACATTACAGTTATACTATTTTTTAAAAATGGCTTTTGTATATTTAATTATTAATTATCATTAAGGTGTTCATAACATTGCAATGTGGTTGCTGTCGACAAACGTACATTTCACCAGATAATTTTGGATATATGCAGCTTTTATAATGAAATAAAATGTGTTTGTCACACGTGGTATGTTTCAAAATCTTCTTCGCCAAAGCAGAAACCTGTCTCTTACATTAATTACTGCATTGCAGGGTCAGTGGTGGCCTAATGGTTAGGAAAACTTGCTTGTGGTCGAATGATAATTGGTTCGAATCCACAGCCAACAAAACACTGTGGTATCCTGCGGGCTAAGTACTCTCCCGCCTACTAACTAATACAGGTGGTCACAAATGGATTAAATAGCGGCCCCACATTTTGTTGTTCTGTGGTGTGTCAACAATGACAATTGTGTTGCACATTTTCAGCGTTTTTTGCGGCGCTGGAGTGAATTAAAGCACGTCAATGTCTAATATTTTTAAAATCACTTGCGATTGGAGGGGGCAAAACTTACCGAGGAGACTCCCCCGGACAGCAACATTTACCCTCCCCCATTCCCCCGTTCGAGCACCTGCCCCTCTAAAAGTCTCGGTACGGCAACTAACCACCCCCCCGACTCAGCAAAGGATAGATGGAAGTATGGAAGGATGGATGGATTGATGGATGGATGAACCAAAAAGGGACCAGTCCGTGTAGTACCAATGAATAGTAAAAACTATGTTAAATGTCCAA
The DNA here is from genome assembly GCF_023856365.1 of Brienomyrus brachyistius. Classification (NCBI taxonomy): domain Eukaryota; kingdom Metazoa; phylum Chordata; class Actinopteri; order Osteoglossiformes; family Mormyridae; genus Brienomyrus; species Brienomyrus brachyistius. The sequence continues at coordinate 1,750,089 of NW_026042322.1, forward strand.
AACTTTTATGTTTGTGCTAACAAAAATGTAAGAATACTTCCACCTAATTTATAACAATACACTGTAATTTGCGATAAAGGGAATCCTCTACGGAAACAATCAGCACCCAAAAAACACCAGCTTGAAGAGACGCGAATTCGGAACGGAGCCTCTCTAGGACCCGGGAGAGCCGCCGTCTTCGCCCCACGCTGGCTAGGCTTTGGATGACAGCTCCCGTCGTTGTGGTGCTCGGTTCCACAGACGCCGCCGCATAAAGGATGTGAGGGAGCGGGGGGCTGGCGTTTTTCCGCAGCAAACGTGCGGCTCTGCCCACCGGATCCCGGAGTAGCCGCGTCTGATTGCGCTGCCGCACGACATCGCCGTTTCCTTCCTCCGCCGAAGTGCGAATAAGTGGATACGCACACTTTTGCACGGCGTTTAGCCGCCGGCCGGTCGGTATGTACGAGGTGCTTTATTGAACCCGCTTCTTTTTTTACCTACAGCTTATTCACCTTTAAATTACTTCTTCATCTGGTGAGAATTTGGTGAAGACGCGACTATCTGCCTGCTTCATTATCACGCTTTTCATTTACCGCTGCGCTTTTCACCCCTGATACCTGGCATGCGTTTCGGGGCAGATGACAAACCCGAATCCACACAAAAGGCTCTATGATCGGGAAGAAAATAACATTTGAAAATATTATCCGGGAGGGAAATACAGTCGCGATCCAGGCGAATTTGCGAAGCTTTGTTTGGACCCGACCATCGGGGAGCATCACTGACAATAGAGATTTTGCCCCACGCCGTGCGTTCAGAGCACCGGGGATGTCCGTCAGCAAAAGTATGGAGTGGGAGCATTTCGAGGAGCGGGACAGGACGCACCGAGCCTCCAGGGGGTCCGGTTCGGGCTCCCAGGCAGGCTGCAGGGGAAACGGGCTGGTACCGAGCCCGGCGCATAGCGCTCACTGCAGTTTCTACCGCACACGCACATTGCAGTCGCTAACATCGGAGAAGAAAGCCAAAAAAGTGCGCTTTTACCGTAATGGGGACAAGTACTTCAAGGGCTTGGTGTACGCCGTGTCTAATGACCGATTCCGGTCCCTGGACGCGCTCCTCATGGAACTGACCCGGGCGCTGTCGGACAACGTCAACCTGCCCCAGGGGGTCCGCACTATTTACTCAGCGGACGGGAGCAAGAAGATCACAAGCCTGGAGGAGCTGGTGGAAGGTGAGCTTGATGCTTTGTTCACCAAAAGCACGGATGCTGCATAACAAACGGAAAGGCAGGTTTCACGAGTAAATAGTCAATGCATGCAGCCATTCTGGACGCCATATCACCAAACTCATATAAGCATTAATTAATATTGTACGAAATATTTGTCAGTATGTTGCCTGTGTCTCTCACAGAGATTTTTAGCGTTTTCCATAACTTTGCATTTAGTATTTTAGTTCTATACTACATAAAAAAACTATATATTATCACAGCTGACGTGACAAAGTAGCTCCACAATAAAGTCATACTAGATAAATTGAGGGAAAATGATTAGCTGCGATATGCCTTAAGGTTACGTTATCGTTTGGTTTGTATCAGGATTAATCTTCTGCAAGCAGCAGCCCGTGAAATGATCAGACACCCCCCGGAGTGACCCCGCTGGCGGGGGGCGCCTCTGACAGGGGGGGTCCGGGGCAGAAGACAGTGCTACTCCTGCAGCTACATCAATGTGATTTATATTAATGCAGTCGCTCCCTCCGCAAATTGGGGGTGTCAGACGTTAAACGGGGGCGGGTAAGTGTAAGATAGAAGATAAACCTTTCAGAATTACACCGGTACAAATATGTGAGGAACCTGAAGTAGATGGATGTGGAAATTTGAACGGTCCTTAATTTTTATGGTAGTAAATGCGAACCAAGTATTTTGCGCATAAGGGTTCAATGAAAAGTATGTTAGTAATGCGACTACTTTTTATGAGTTGGTGAAACCTTTTTTTTTTTTTAAAAAAAGGACTGATATTAGCGAACCTCAATTTTGGGCAGCAGCGTCTGTCGGTCGTTCGCGGTGACCAACGCAGTCCCCTGTGCGCCTGTCAGTCTCGCAGTCACCCAAGCTTCCTGTCCCGTCAGTTTACCGACCCCACACCAGAGAATCCCATTCATTTCCCACTTCTCCCGACGCCCCGTTCCCTCTTTAGATGGCGAGAAATGTGGGTCAGTAGCCGTTTCCCCCAGAGGGCAAATTACATTGTTTATGGTCTACTTTGAGGGGGGGGGGGGGGGGGGCTTTTGAGGGGTTCTGGAACGTGGCCTGTGAACTAATGTGTGGCATTGGTGAATTCTGGTATGCTGCACCCCTGGAGACCTGCTCCTCTCCCAGTAAAACCAGTAGAGTGTTTACCACAATGCCTCACCATGTCAGTCGCTCAAATTGTATTTTGCACAACCTGAAGACCTGGATGAATAAGTAGGGTTATAAATGACACTAACTCCAGAGCTCTGGAGGTTTGGTGCAGCAGTGAATTCATCTAGTCGGGTGCTTAGCTGCTGTTCTTGTATGCTAGTGACTAATACCAAGAGAAAGCCTTCGTTTATTATTTAGAAGTGTTTAAATTCTTATAAGGTCTGATATTTATCCTGTGGCATTCCTTCAGTGTGTTTCCAACACAGTAAGTCAGAGTGTGGACCCGCACCACATTTTAGAAATGTCCAAATCCGTGTCTTTTTGTGTCTGTTTCCGTCAGAAACCCATGGGGGCCCATCAGAGCCCGCTGTGATCATACACCCAACCCCGTCGTAACACATCTGCGTCTCGAAAGTGCCTCATAAACTGTTACCAAACTATGGGAGCTGAACGGCATGCTTTTGTTCTTGTTTACTCATGCATCAGATGCATTTGGGAGGCGTGGGCGGGGGGGGGCGGGGGAGGTATGGCGGGGGGGAGAAAGTAATGCCAGAACCGCAGAACCCAGCAACACCAAGTAAGTAAATGGAAAACGGTTTGGTCCTTTTGTGTCAGGATACAGTTGGACCACACACCACTGTAAACTGACTGGGGTCTCTTCCAGGCTCGAATAAAGAGGTCGAGCATGCGAGAATTCTTACTTTTGTTTTGTTTTTTTGTCCCCCCCCCCACCCCCCCAGTTCGTCGGCATTATAAGAGAAGTACTTCTGAGGATTAGTAGTCCAGGAGCTGCACTTTCCCTGATTGTTTCGAAATTTAGTGCTTGATTCACTTTAAAGAAGTAAGCGGAGTGCCGAAGATCGGTGACACCGTCCCACATTCGCAGATTTAACAGTTAAATCTCTGACCCGTTTTCAGTCTCTTCTGAGCAAAGCATCCTGGGAGACTGGATCTAGATTTATTTAAAGGTGCCTGAATGGAGGTCACTGCATCTCAAGGGCGTCTACTGCCGCAGCTGTGAGGGGCTCTGGACGTCGATAGCGGCCTTGTTAACGGCACTCGAACCCGGTCCCTGGCTGTTGCACTACCTGCCTCGTTGTGCCCCCAGCCAAAACATGCCCATCCTTGGTACTGGGTGCCCTGGGGGGGGACTTGAAAAAGGGAGGGGTGCATCTCCCCAGCTGGATCTTATTTTATTAATTAGTGGTTCGTTAGCTATTGGCCCGCCTTTAACACACAGCAAATATTCAACTTAATCTTTTTTCGTGAATATGGATTTAATAAGACTGACAGCTCCCTCTAGGGCAGGGCAGGGGGTAATTAAAAAGGTTTGTGGTGCAGCAGGATTGACGGGTATGCTTGTGACCCCCCCAGTTGGCCTCGTAGTTTCTTTCATCTTCATGTATAAAATGCTCCCAGCCATTATTTTCTTGGAATAAGGTCAGACCCCTTTCTGGGTGTGTGCATGTGCTGTTTCTTCATGGGGGTGTCACAATGGAGGTAGGTCAAGCCTGGACTCGCCCTGCGGGCCGTATCTGTGTCTATTCTCTGCCTGTCAGTCACGGTCCTGATGACTTAGTTAGGTCTAATCTGCCCCGAGCACCAAACGATTACCAGGATGACTTGTAAGCAGCAGTTTCTCTTTAAATAAGAGATTTCAGTGACCCACTCACTGACTAAGGCCCACGTGTTTGTGTTTCGTTTTCCAAGGGGCTTTGGTGCGTCCATGGGGTCAATCACACAGGTTCGATTCAGCACCCCGGACAGCTCTGCACGTGGCCCAAAGAATCAACGCAGACCTGATGCAGAGCCTGTAAAACGTGGATGGACTTGCTACCATCGTGCTGTTTTATCACCCTGTCGGATTTAGCGCTCTGGTCGGGCGGCTAGTATTATGCCGCATTTGCCAATACGGCCGAGAGACACTTCGTAAAGTCTTCGGTTCATGATAGACTTTCCCTTAAGAGTCAGTTACCGTCTGAATATGGACAAGTTCTTGTGTGTTGCTCTGGGGCTAAGCAGCAATTGTAGGACATTGTTGGGGGAGGAGGGTGTTATGGGTAGCAGAACAGAGCTGGCCCGCAGCGCAATACTGATTTGCACCATCACTGCACCATGCTAACTGCCTTCGTGATGTTACCTTACATTACCCTAGATGCAGAGAGCCGTTGGGGCTGTCTCCTTAGCAACCGGGCTCTCTCCGTCAGGTGAACGCAGTTGAGTGGACAAGGGGTCGTCTAGCAGGCTCATTCTTGGTGGTCTGCTGTTCCGCTTGTCAGCCTGCGAGGATATAACCCTCCTCGGGACACTTTGTTTCTGAAACCTGAGGGACTCTATCTCAGCTACACCAAATATTATTCTGCCTGGGCCCAGTCTGACGTTGCCGCACTGGAATGTGGCACGGCCCAGAACAAATGGGGCCAAGCTCTCAATGCTCCCCAAAAGGATTTAAATGACGGGCATGAGGCTCCCTGGGGGTCTGACGCGGCTGTCTGTCTGTTTGGGCTCTTTTATCCTGCACAAATCTTCTGGCCGTTGGAAGCGAACTACTGAGATGGTCATTCTCCCCCCCCTTCAACTCGACAGGTTACATAACTCTTTGAGGTCTTCAAGGGAAAAGAAACCAGCATGTCTTTTTGGGTCACGGTCAACCCGTTCGCAACACCATCCAAGGCCTATGGATACCTAAAGGGTTTAAATTCAAGCACCGGAGGTGTTTGCTGTCACTGAAGCATCAAGCTGCTCCACTAACTCAAGGTCATATCATTCTTACATAATGCTCTTGGCGTCATCTTCCAGGTCTTAAAGATAGAGTACTGAAGATCCACTCCAGTAATAGTTGAACAAACACAGATCTGTGTATGTCAGTCTAGACATGCTACTGAATAATTTAAAGAGGTATCTGACCTGAGAAGTCACCAAGTTAAAAAAAAAAAAATCTCGGTTGTACGTACTCTTCCTGAGCTAGCTGTAATGGTTGAGAAAGTACATATGTTTGGCACCTCAAAACAGTAGGTTTGCTACTGTGTGACTGGACACTGAGTTTAGTGCTACATCATCAGAGATGTGTCATGGTGTTTACATGAAAAGGACCCTTTCAGTTGAACCTTCGAATCCCTATTGCGAACATTTGACTTTTCTCTTGCCAGCAAACCATGACGTTCCTCCTTCTCCACCACCCTCACCCACAGGCGAGAGCTACGTCTGCGCCTCCAACGAGCCCTACCGCAAGGTGGAGTACACCAAGAACGTCAACCCAAACTGGTCGGTGAACGTGAAGACGACGGGGGCGGTGGCCCGTTCGCCCTCCTCCCTGAGCTTGCAACGTGGAGAGCAGCGCGAGAGCAAGGATTTCATCAAGCCCAAGCTGGTGACGGTGATCCGTGGCGGCGTCAAACCCCGCAAGGCTGTACGCATCCTGCTCAACAAGAAGACCGCCCACTCCTTCGAGCAGGTGCTCACCGACATCACTGATGCCATTAAGCTGGACTCGGGGGCGGTGAAGAGACTCTACACGCTTGAGGGAAAGCAGGTGAGATCTGTTGTGTCGCATAGGGACGTGTCGCAGGTAGATCGTGACCAGGAAACTAACCCTTTCCGCTTTGAGAAGCCTCACTGATAGCTTGGATCTATTTTATGAAGATACAATCACTTTAGTGGCATAGTTGGCAGCTCATTTGAGTAACAGTTGAGCCCTTGAGCAAGGTCCTTAACTCCAATTGCGCCAAGGACTGGCCATGTTTTCTCAACCAAAGAGCAAATATCCATGAGGGAGCCTGACTTTAGGTTGTTGGCGGTCTAAGCTTAAAAACATGAAGAAATGGACTGAGTGAGCTTTGGAAATTTGCTCCTCAATCGCACATTCCATTTTGGATGAAAGCACCTGTTGAATACATAAGTGTAAATGTGAAACACAACAGAGAACTCATAACGGCATTCGCTAATGCCGTTTACAATATGTAGTGCGTTTGACCAGTGTTCTATCTTGATGACAAGGCTGTCAATATGGGATCTGTTTGAATGTAACCATATTCTGAGTATAGCATCAACATTTGGTCTCTTAGGCAAGAAGTCTGCATTGCGCTCTGCCGTGTCCCAGTGCTTCCGTCTGTCGTGTGTTAGCTTCCAGATTGATAACGGACCTGATGACCGCGGTATTTAAGAGGTGGTCATCTGCGTGTGCTGTTGGTAATTTGCTGGTTATGTTGATGCCGTCCTGATCAGAGGCCAGCTGAGCCCCAAAGCACGTTGGGTGTGAGTCAACAGAGGGGATTGTTCTTAATAGGATTCGGCCAAAGTGAGATGATGGTCCTCCCCAAGTGTCAACAGTTTAAAGCAAACTTTGGACCGGCTCTTTTGACATTTAGCATTTCAGGTATTTCTCAGAGAATCCGCATTGCTGGCTCATGCCGGGTGGGTGGCTCATAAATCCAATTAATGCCCACCCTCCCATTTGTTTATCTGGGTAGGGTATTTTTGGAAGCTTGATGCCCTTGATGCAACTTGTCAGGCGGTACATTCACGGTAGCACGCTCGACGGGTTAGCGGTCTGCACGTAGACCAAAGGTTAGCCTCTCTGTCACCGACGGGTCTTTTAGCATTCACGAAGACATTGTTTGTTTTCTGGAAGGTTCCTGAAATGCCCTTTTGCATATCACATGACTTGCATATGATGCAAGCTCACCCGTGCGCGTCAAGTGCTCAACAAAGTCAGGACAAGATGTTATAGCAGCTTTGAAAAGCTTATCCAAGCTACAAATGTGAAGTGCTTTGGGATATTATATTCCAATAGAAACAAGTATCTTTCTGATTTATCTGCGTGTAGCGTGTAGAGTCCTGCATTAATTTCGCGCTTTCTGGCTGAGACCTCGACTATCTCACTTCCTGTCAGACAGAATCTCCTCAGTGCAGCCCGAGTGATGAGTAATGAACCTGATGATCTGCGTCCGTCCAGGCACAGAGCCCAGCGCCGGCTAGCCCAAACGAGATCCGAGTCGCTCTCTCACTGAACCAGGGCCTGGGACTAAGGTCGGGTTGTAGATACGATCCAGCGACCGAACCTATCTCACATGAAGTACAAACAACAAGCCGGCAAATCCCAGTGGAGTTACTATTGCCTCGTGTCATTAAACAGCTTCGTAAAGATTTATATACTTAATCGAATAACCATCCTAAAACATTCCATAGTCGTCATGTTCTGATTAGTGTTTTTTTTCTTTTAAAACAAACCATTACTGAATTTTTAGATCGAATTCGCCTATTGTTAAATGTCCGTATTTCTGCTTTAAGGCTGCAATGCATCCTACACAGAATGTCTTATTTTACGGCTCAGCTGGAATGGATTGAGCCTCTTATTTATAGCTGACGTGCTTAAGGACACGCGGTGGAGTCTTTGGTATCGACCCATGGGGGCCGTTCCGGACCGGGCCATTATGTTAACATGCTAAACTAAAATGGGATTCTGTATGCAGCAGTTGGGCACAGAGGTACTGCCTGGTGACTAGTAAATATAAACAGCTTTAATGATGTTAATATTAAGGATACAATAAACTGTGCACTTATTTCTGGGTCATTGGGGGGCCATGGTTCTTATGCAGGGGAGACAATGGCATTGTCCTCTCTGTGAACTTTACCCACCTGGAAATCCAGAGACAACGTTCGGGAAACTCATTTTCATTTTAATTGGCTGGCTCTGCCCCTTTGAACTCCGCATGTGCTAACCAATGGTGTCGGACCTGGGGGTGGGGTCACATGGGGACCTTTGACCTTTAGACAGACACAGGGAAAAGGACAATGAAGTCAATCCGTGGTGGCACCTTCTGTAGGTGTAAGGGGGGGGGTGTAGCATGACAACGTGCAGAAAGCCAGAACAAAAATTTTAAGAAATAGTAAAAGAAAAACTAATAAACATGAGAATAGCATGTATGTGATCGGGGCATGACGCTAAAATGAAGCAATTATGAACAGCAACCTTTAATCTCTGAGCCAAAGTCTGTTTGATATCTGGCATGTTACACCTGTGGTGTTTTTAGGTGCTGTAAGGCCCGGTACCAGTGGGAGGCGCTACCTGGCTGTCCGTCAGTCCCCCGGGATTGAAGCGAGTTCAGCAATCTGGGATTTGTGGGATTTTGGAGGGCTCCTGTCTGGCACCGGGTGAACTCCGGTGACCTTGAAAAGAGTGAAAGTTGTAGCGCCCCCAACAGGCCTGCGCTGCCTCATAGCACTCAAATCCCCCCCACCTGTCGTGGCTGACAGAGCTGATGATGCTGGCATGCATTAACCCGGAATGGTCCTAAACTAATGTACGGGAAGTACCTGATGAATTTCCTTATCGATATGGATTAATGCAGATATTTTTAAACCGTATTCACTCCTTTACTGTATGTGTATTATTTGTCTTTATTGAAGATGCGGCCTCTTGTACTCAAATGAGCATAAAGTCCGGTCACATGACTCATCACCTGGCACTGGGGTTCAGCTGAGACTCACCGCGCTGTGGGTGTGTGTGGAGTCGAAGGTTTGAGCTTACGGGACGGGGGGGGGGAGGGGGTAACAGCTGCGGGGTGGGGGCACATGGCTGCGGAATCTGTGACAGGCGCAAAGGCCAGTCTGAGTCTGAAGGGTCGGGGTTCGGCCACCCCCCCCTGCCACACCCCAACCCCTCCCACCCTTAATGGCAGACAGGGGTCGGGCTGTGTGTGTGTGTGTGTGTGTGGGGGGGTGACCACATTGTGTCAGCTGTCAGTGTTCCCATAACTGCTTCAATGCGAGGGGACGAGTTTAATACCTCAGTGCATTTGTGATTTGAATATTTTTTTATGAAGTAGGTTATGCTGAAACTAACTTGGCACTCCATCCATCCATCCTCTATCCTGTCTAGGTGAAAGCTGGGGGGTTGTTGGAGCCGATCCCAAACAGTGCAGGTCACAGGTAGGGTCTCCCCCCCCCCGGGATGGGATACCAGTGACCCAAGCTCATGTCAGCGTCATTAAAACTTGGAAGGACGTTGGTGTAATCAGAACAAACCACCTGAAATTGGAAGAAACGCATAAAACTGTGTGACATAAAATATAACAAATCATATACAAGCATATATCTGTGATGTATGGATTTTAAGTCCAGTTTTTCAAGTTGGGTTTCCCAGTGTACGTCTCTCCTTACTCTCCCCTTCTTTTCTCGGGGGGGGGGGGGGGGGGGGTTGTGTGGCTGCCCCCCCAGGGTCTGTGTATCATGCTGACCACCGTTCCCAGAGGATGTAGGGAACAACGATCCTGCAGAGGCCGCGATGCCGTAGCAGTCGAGGTGCATCGGACACGCCGGCCGGAATTGCATGTCAGCTGCGTTTACAAATCGTGGCGAATAAACATTTCACACGGCTAAAGAGGAACTTGCAAGTCAATATTTCCTCTTCTGAAAGCCAAAAGAAATGTCATTAATCTGATGAAACAAGATGACCTCCTATGGAAATTCATTCCTGCAGCTGTTGTGGGAAGTGCTGTATGGTTTGGTGCATTAGGTTGCTGTATGGGTGGTCGGAAATTTGATGGTTCAAATCCCAAGGTTGGCAGAGTGATGCTACTGTTGGGCCCTTCAGCAAGGCCGTTAATTCCTAATTGCTAAATAACTAAAACGTGCTTTTCATCTTGTTATCTGAAATATGGAAGTAGGAGCAAGATTCTCTTGCTGGCAATGGTATCATGAGAAGGGAGCTTGTTGAGGTTTCTTGTAAGAATAACTCGTCTCAAGATTAGTCCAAATGACTGTTTTCTCCCTTTCTAGCTAAAGGCAAAGGTTTGCCCAGCGTCTGTTAAAAGCACTGTGGGGGTGGGGGGGATTGCGGGGGGTGGGGGGGGGGGGGGTCTGTGCAAGAAGGCGGGGCATAAACTATGGAGCGTGCTCAATTGAGGCCTGCCATCTGCTCTTCAGCAGTCAAATCACAGGCAAGTCGCTCAACCCCTGCTGGGTCCTAGCTATTACCAGATAATTGGGCTTATAAACCGGGGGCTTAATGTGCAGCTGTCAGGTGGGGGGGGGGAGGAGGCGAGCCTGGGGTGTCCACGCTCCCTGAGATTAAACAGCCTCCAGTCGTCACTCTCGACTTGATCAGCGACCTCGTTGCCTTGGTAATTAGTATTTGCATCTCAGTGTGCTCAGATGCCTATTTTTTTGAGGAGAAGGGGGGTAAGGAGGAGGGGATCTGTTTTACATTTCAAAGCTGCGGGGGGTGTCTGTTTTGGAAAAAGAATTGGCACTTAACAGGATGTGGTTTGGGGAGCAAATGTGGCGAGGATGCTGAGCACGGCCACGGCTTTCTGTGGGGCAGACCGAGTGCCACTGAGCCCCCGTCTTGTGGGACCATAAAGCCATTTTATTCATCCACTTGGCATTGAAGTCGACGGCAAATGAAAGCAGAGGCTTTTCCGGAATTTGCTACGCTGGTGAACGGGAAAAGCCGAACCCCCGTCATGGTCATGTCAGTGATTCCCATAAATGCGGTTAACGCTGCCGCAGGGTTGGCCGGGTTCTACACCCTCCTGACACTCCTACACACTCCTGATGGACAGCAGCGCTCCTGGGAATCAATCTGGCCTCTTTCCCAGGTATCCCACTGGCTCGTGTCGGACTGACAACATGCCATACTTTGTACGACACCGGCATGGTACCAGTCGTTGACTCGTGAACATGCATCCCCCTGGTGTGCTGGAGGAGAGCAGTGCATTCTGGGACCTCCAGCAATGAGAGCAGATCGTGATCACATGATCACAGCTGCCTCTGTCCGTGTTGGATCTGGTGGGGCGACATCGTTTTAGGCGGCGCTTATGGGAGTTTGCTGATGCCATAACGCAGAAGTTCATGATGTGGAATTCATGGTTTTCACGGTTATTAGTGCAAAAAAAGATGAGAATCCGAATTTTATGTTCAAGTACACCTTCATGTACAGGGAATTTGTCTTGGCAGTACCGGTTGCATGCATTCACAAACAACAGAGAACATACATTAAATAAACAATGAAAATGGAAATATAATTAAATTAAAACAGCCATAAAGTATAGCTAAAAGTCAGAAAATACTAGACTAGTGAGGCATACTTACCAGCAAAAGTCTTATAATCAAGGCAAAATGAGGAACTCGTCATCAGATCGTGCTGGAAAGACACAAAAATTAGAATGGTCCTCGCTCATTTCCGGAACAAAAGGGCAGCCACTTGCTGTGAAAAATAATATTTCCTGACCAGAGGGTTTTCCCGCACGCTCAATGTACGGCGTGTGCAGTTTCGACCCCCCCCCCCGCGTCGGTAGCGGACCTCCCCGTGTCCCGGCTTCTGCCGTGAGTCAGCTTCCTGTTTTGTGACAGCGAACACGAAATGCTTCAGCAAGAGAGAATTCCGGACACTGAGGCACTTTCGTTTCGGCGCCGGCCAGGAAGCCCGCATCGTTCGTATTTATGCAGTGGCGAGGCTGAAACACAGAGTAAAGGCCCCGGAAAATTCCAGTCAGAACCTGTCCAGGGTAACAGACAGTTAAACCTTAATTCTGCCCCCCCCCCCCCCCAACCTAAACACAAAAATAAGTTTCAGAGAGATTAGAACAGATGAGGACAGGGTGACAGCCGATTTAACCGCCATCCTGGATTTATATAATAATAATTAATAAATAATAATAATAATAATAATAATAATAATATTTTATAATAACGCATTGAACTGGGCTGCCATTGGCTTACTGTGGTTGGAAGGGCCTGATCAATTCTGTGATCCTGCAGGGTTAAATATTGCCACTCAGTCTGGTCATAGACCCATCCGGGCTGAATACCACAGTGTTTCTACAGTAGGATTGCACTCGCATGGATGTTTATGAGGCTGAAATCAGACGGGTCACATTTTGTGTGGCTGTTGATGCTATTTTTGCAGAGCATATTTTAGAGCCGTTACTTCTGCCTTTTTCACGTCCGGCGACCTGAGGATGTGAGCCGATGTTTCAGGAGTAGGCTTAGCAAAAGAATTCTGTGACTCTGACTAGGACAAATGCTTGGATGGATGCAGCTCTTTTGCTTTTCAGACTTTAGGTTATTTTATAGTGTAACACTGAGGTCCACAAATCTGCATTGATTTGTATGTGACCTCGGCGAGTTTGTTGATAAGAAAATAGGAAACAAATGTCAGGAATTGAGATGATTGTGCTGACTGATTATACCGGGTTCAGTAACAGGTGAGGTAGGGAGGTCAACTAGAGGTCTTGAGGTTTCCGAGTGGCTGTGTGAGTTACTCTCTTTGCTGATTGGCTAAGCAGAGTTGCTATGGCAACCTATTGAGCCGATTGACGGGCTGACCTGGGTTACCGGGAGTGGCTGATTGGCTGACCTGTTAATCAGGTGACCAGCCGGAGGACTGTGGGCAGCACGGAGAGAACGACATTCATTTACAACAGATGGTGCGTGGCATTGCTACACTGGCAGCCGTCTCTGTGGGGGCGGGGGGAGATGGGTTTATTGTTTTCTGCAGAAACAGCATTTCGCTTCTCTGTCCTGGGACCTCCTTGGCAAAAGGCACAAGCTGAAACTGGACAGGGAGTTTGGGTGGGGGGGGGGCTGGTAACCAGCCAACCATGGGAGTCCACAGCCATTGTGTGACTCCAGCCTCGTTCTGCTCGTCCAGGTTCTTCTGATGACTTTAAAGCCGTGCTGGGTTCTTTTGTGATGCTCCTCGCTGCCCTTTTCAGGCACACAATTAACCAATGAGGGTGCAGGATGAGGAAGGTCATGAAAGGTAACCAATGAGGTCACAGGGAAGATGGATGGGGCGGGTGGAGACTGACAGACGCTCTCGCTGAAGTCATCTGATCAGCCACCCTGACTGTGAACCTGGGGGGTGGGGGATGGGGGGAGGATGAAACTTCCAGCGTTGCCCGTGGAGACGATCTTGGACTCTGAGATGAGTCAGTGTGATGCCATTTAAAACCTGTCCTCTGATTCATCTTGGCAGCAGTCGTCAGCAAGCCAGCACTTCTTCAGATAATCAAACCAGCAGCTTTTGTGCTTTCTAAATGTACGACTAAAATATTTATTGAAATATATTTTAATACCTTTTTTTACTCCTTATTTAAAATGGCGATCCCATGACAGCCGAATTAACAAAAAGGTCCTCAACATGGTGGAACGGGTCCCTCTTGCAGCTAGAGGGGGCAGATCCCTTTGGGTGACTCCTCCCCCATCCTTCATTTGCATATCTCTGTCTGATTGGACCACACGGTTCAGGTGGTCTGTGACTCTGGGATACACTTTCTGGGTTTGATTAGATGGGTCTGGTTAGGAGAGGCAGTATGAGGTATACTATTGAAGGGGAAGGTTGCCAGGTGGGGGGGGGGGGGTGGAGCTTTGTGGGGAGGGGTGGGTCTGATTATTACATTACACACATGTGACAGCTTTAGATTAAAAACACACACGCAAGCGTATACACAGACACTCTCTCACACACACACACACACAGACACACACACACACACACAGGGCTTCATCGCTAGTGGTCCGCGGCCGCTTAAAAGAGCAACTGTGCACAGAACAGAGCAAACAGACTGAAAGGATTCATCTGCCTACCCACCATGCTTATCTGATAGTGGGTCAGGGGGAGACTGTAGCCAGGCCTAGAAAACACAGGCAGCACAGGGAGACGCCCTGGACGGGATGCCAGTCCGTCACAGGGCCAGATAAAATGTACTCTAGTGCTTTTCTTTTCCTCTCTTAGCATAATCTTCCGTCTTGACGTTGCTGGTTATAAACAATATGTGTTCAGTTTAATCAGTATAGTCCATCCAAAAATCCTGTTCTAACCCCCCCCCCCCTTAAACCTCTGACATGCCCGACCACGCTTCTACCCCCCTCTCCCCTCCATTGAGGTGTCATTGTCTCCCAATTTGAGGAGGAAATTGCCAGCCATGCTAATTAGCGTCTCCGAAATGGGACATGGCTGTCATGAGGGGATCAGTCGTCATTACGGGCTCCGGGTCTCCAGGTCTGGCGTGACGGTCCTCTAATTCTAACCAAGACCGGCCCTCTTGCACCTGGCACCCTGCTAATGGATGCACTAAAGCTTTATGCTGTAAGCTTTTTATTTACCGGCCGTGCTCATTAACAGCTTTTACCGTTGCGTCGCTAATAGCTCCCGCAAGCTGGGCACAGCTGTTTTTCCAGAAACATCTGCCCCCGAAGGTGATCCAGTCGTCACGGCCGCCTTCCTCTCCAACCCGCCCCAGGGATAATGAGGCCCCCCCCCCCCCCGCCCCGCCTGTCTGTCATTCTCCTGTCAGGCCCCACGGCCTCAGATGGAGGCGCCCGTCACAGTCGGGCCCATGTGGGATTCAGGGGGACACGAAATGTGGCTGGTTGGCACCTCTGCTGGCTCATACCATATGTGTCCCCTTCGAAGGGGGGGGTGGAGTCCTCACTCTAGAGGGGGGAGGGGGAGTCTGTTAACACCAGCGCCTGCCCAGCAGACAGTCAGGGTACCTATTTGTCTCAAGACACCCCCCTCCACCCCTGAGAGGGTTAAAGGCCCATAAATAGCTTTTAGACCATAACACATGGTATTTGCCCCCCCCCCCCATCTGTTCCTGACTTTTTTCCCCCTCATATTAACTCAGACTGGGAGGATTCAAACAACACTTCCCATGTGCTGCTTGGGAGGGGGGGGGGGTCACAATTAACAATCGTAGGTTCACAGATAAACCAAATGCACCTCATCGCATGGTCCTTTTCCCCCTGGTGTTTCGGCAGTTTTGTGATTCATTCCAGATGTTTGAATCCGCCCCCCATGGAATTTCGGACTGCAGGAGAGAATGGTGCCATTATCACTGAATAAGATTAACTGGAGTCACTCTGCCGGCCTGCTGAATTATTAATATCATTTACGTTCATCCGAGACGATCATTTCGCCGTAATTTAATTCAGCGGAAACAGAGTAACTGGGATTTATTGGTAATTTGGCTGAGCTGATGTGTAATTGGCTTAATGTGGCCTGTAGTTTAATAGTGACAGTCGTATTATGAAATACTTCTCCGCCATAATGGGAGGCTGCATTTTGAAGCATTTTGAGCTCAGGTGCCAGTTCCATCCCTGGGTGTGACGTTTGCCTCAGCCACCCATGGCAAGCAGATGCTTCGTCAAGGACGTTAACTCCCACGTCTTTGCGAGGGCGACCCACCGCTCCGTAATCTCCCTCTCGTCCTCCAGGCTCCGTGATTCAGGAACCCTCCTGTGCCCGGAGTGGCCCGCCGCATATGCCATCTGCGATGTCCGCGGGGGGCGGAGCCCCATCAGTGATGGTAACGTCTGCTGGAGTCTGGCGCGTGCTGTCGAAATGGATCACATCTCTTTGCTGTGGGTTCATGCATTGGGGGGGGGGGGGATGTGGTGCCCCTCTATGCCCTGCTGATGCCCCAGAAAGTGAACAGGAGACTGGTCAGCTGGCACTGTCAACGAGGACAAGATGAACCTGGCCTAAGTGAGTGGAGTATGGATGGATGGATTGTTGGATTTTAGTGGCAAATGGGTTTGTTTTGGCTGGCTCAGGACCTGGTGCAGTAACCCATCTTGCCAGGGCGACCTCATTTGTATTCAGTGGTGACACTGGCCAAGCTCCTGAGTGGGAGGGGCTTCCTGAATTCCAGCCAATCATATTCTGTGGATTTTGAAACTGCTTTTCTTTTTTGTCATCACACTGGGAAATAATATACAATCCCTTAAGCTCAGCTGAATACCCAAAGACCCGTGGTCTGCAGTTTTAGAAACATCCTGTAATGTTATTGCTAATATTTGTGGATTATGCCATCCAAAATGTTCCAGTTGATGGTCCTCTTGTGTTTTTGTGTCAGTTAACAGTGCAAAGTTAAAGGGTAAGAACAGTTTTGGTTAATCTGGTAATCTAGGTTATCCTGTTATCCACAGTTTCTTTAAATAAACACACTCACGCTCCCCACTGTAGTGAAGTAATTGTAGTGCAAGTTCAGAGGCGGGGTGTTAATGACACGCTGTCGGACGTCCTCTGTCGCGCGTTAAGGCTGCCGAACACTTACCAGCAGGGGAGTGAATTCATCTGGGATTGTTTTTGGTGTTTTGGGGATGGGGGAGCGAGATCAGGGCAGCTGACAGAATGTTGAATATTTGCAAGAGATAATATTCTTTTGAACACCTCTTATACATTCGCTAGTACAGCGTTAAATCATCAAGGCTCCCGCCGTGGGCGTGAAGATCTCATGGTGTGATCACACCTTTTTGTAATTAAAAACTGATACGAAATGACAGTACAGATCCGTGTCTCTGGGTGAATGAGATTTTGCTGTGTCATAAATGAACTCTGTCTATCTAGATCTATCTGTCTACATCTATCTAGATCTATCTGTCTAGATATATCTAGATCCATCCATCCCTCCCTCTTTCCCAGGGCGGCAGTCTGTACAGCAGGCTGGTTATTCGCACTGCACATGTCGATGTACTAAATCAGCACCCGCGGTCGTCTGCAGCACATCACTCTGCCTATAGATATAGTCCTACTCCCCGTCAGAGGAAACAAAGGCTATTGTGTCCATCTGCCGGCGACATGCAAGGATGTGTTTGTACGTGCGTCCGCCAAGGCATTGTCTGTGAGCTGTGGGGGCCCATCTGTCCGGGAAACCCCACCCCCCTCCCCCCGGGATGCTGGGTATGGGGTCCAGGGCAGAATTGGGGTGTATGTTTGTTCTAGTCTGGTGTCTGATCTATAATGGCAAAGGGGCAGAGATGGACAGACTGCAGAAGACTGGCCGCCCAGTAAGAGGAAGTGATGTCATACCTTCTGAAGACGCAACAGACCCTTTGCTTCAGGGATGTGCAACGTCAGTGTCCGGCATCCACCAGGGTGGCCTGATTGTCTGGACGCGAGTCGCTTCGGATGTTGGTGCAAGATAAGGCCGGCCTCTGATTACGAAACGACCAAGACAAATAAACAAGGTTCCTGCAGGCAGGTCATCTGACAAGACAAAACGGGAGAACCGAGCAACTAGACTCGGAACGTTCAGCGAATATCGGGGACTTTTTCATTCCTCTGCGTTCGGTAGTTTTGTGTCTCACTTTCATCGCCGGTGAGGTGACTATAGCTACTTGCTCTGTTTTTGATGGTCTCAATGTAACATTTATCAGACTCAGAGCAGACAGAGTGGGACTTGCTGTACGACTTAGACAACATACAGTATCGTCAACATTAGTAGGGATTGTGCTAAGCAGGTCTTTTCGTATGTCTTGGGAAGAGAGCTTCTCTTTAATCTTTTTTAACATCCATCCATTTTCCAAACCGCTTATCCTACTGGGTCGCGGGGGGTCCAGAGCCTATCCCGGAAGCAATGGGCACGAGGCAGGGAACAACCCAGGATGGGGGGCCAGCCCATCGCAGGGCACACTCACACACCATTCACTCTCACACGCACACCTATGGGCAATTTAGCAACTCCAATTAGCCTCAGCATGTTTTTGGACTGTGGGGGGAAACCGGAGTACCCAGAGGAAACCCCACGACGACACGGAGAGAACATGCAAACTCCACACACATGTGACCCAGGTGGAGACTCAAACCCGGGTCCCAGAGGTGTGAGGCAACAGTGCTAACCACTGCACCACCATGCCGCCCCTTACAGTGCTAACCACTGCACCACCATGCACCCTTTTTTAACATGATAGTGAGAAATTTGCATTCCCTCAGGATATAATGGCAAACAGCATCTTTACTACACGCCTCTCTCGCTGCCCTGAAGCCACTCAGAATGGAGATATCGGCAACTGAGCATTTTGATGACGGATCAGAAGTCGGGCTTTGAGCTCAGTCAGCGTTGCTCGTCATACATAATTTCAAATTGTGTCGCTAAACTTGAACTTACTAAAACGCACATTAACTTGCCGAATGAAAGGAAAAACGGTGATCAGATACATGAAGGATTCCCCACATTGGGGGGGGGGGGGGGCGCCCTGTCTGCTTAGCTGACCCCGTAGCAGCTGTAACAGGTCAAGGATCAGCGGGGCGACATCAGCCGAGTCACATGTGTGGCTGGTTATCAGTCACCATGGAAAGCAAAGGTCATCCCGGGTTGGTCGCATGCTGCAACTGCGTCTCCTGCCAGCTCGCGGCCTCATAGTTTGTTGCTTGATTTCGCTTATTAAATAACGCGGTGAGCAGTGCTGCCTCACCATGGGCGTCACAGTGGAGCCCCAGAGACTGGGGGCCGTGATATCCCACCCCGGACTTGCCGCCGGGAGCAGATGTGCAGCGAGAACACGCTGCACTGTTTCCTGCGTCAGGCTCAGATGCAGGTGCATTAAACACATCAGCCCCCTCCCCCCATACTTTCTGCTTGCTTTTTATATTCGCTGTTGTCTTCATGATCACGCTGTGGGTCTGTATATACAGACATTTTTATTATTTTTATGAAGAGAAAAGTTTCAGACATTTCTGGAAATAGGAAAGCATGATCGTGACAGTCACCACTGGATTTAACTTTTTTTTTTTTGCAAGCACTGCACTGCAGTGCATCGGACCACCCATTTCTGTTGCTAAGTATGACTTGCACTGAGGGGCCAAAATTTATTTGAAAATGAATTTTGTGGGAGGTGAAAAAAGGTGTGAAGATTCTGCACAAACTCACCCTGAGTGTGAAAAAAGGTGAGAACCTAGTAGCCCTGAGGAGCCCAGTTAGGGGGCGAGCGAAGGGCCCAGGTGTGGTACACTGTAAATGACGACTGATACTCCAGCCTCATCGGCACTCTCTCGCCCTCTCTGTCACCCCTCTAGGTCATCTGCCTGCAGGACTTCTTCGGCGAGGATGACGTGTTCATCGCCTGTGGCCCAGAAAAGTTCCGGTACGCCCAGGACGACTTTGTTCTGGACCACAGCGGTAAGGCCCCCCCCCCCCCCCCCCCCCCCCCCGCGCGGGGCTTCCTGAACGTCAGGCTTGATCAGTGTCTGAGATGTTACGCCTCATCACCCTACACACAGCATCACTCCGCGGGAAGCAGGGCGATGGAGGTGCTCTCCGGTGCCAGCACGCTGCGGTGATGGATAAACGCTTGCGTCCTGCTCTTTGTCCGGTCAGAGACGCCTGTGACTCTCAAATCGAGATGAGAGTCGCGGAATATCGCTGATGGGGACCAGCTTGCTCTCCGTCTTTCTGCAGAGAGTGTAAACGTTGATGTGGACTCACATGTCACGGTGCCGCACTCTAAGCGCTGTTCTCAATGAAAAGATGGCTTCCAAAGACAGCCGGTGTGACGGAACGCATGCTGTCCATCACGGCCACGTCATCCTCCGTTATTTCAGGAGCTCCTCCTTCTGTCCTCTCGCCAGGTGCAGTCACATGGAGATTGCATATCGCCAGATCTCCAGGGCTCCAGATTGTAAACACACACTGACGTTTTCCCATAATGCGTTTAGGCTCAAGGAGCATAATTACTTGAAAATTATATTGGACTAACCTGCATACTTAAGGTTATTTTGTCTAACTTACAAAGAAAGTGTTTGCCAAAAACTGATTGGGCAGAATGACAGTTTGCCTACAGTCATTAGCCAAAGTACCAAGCTTTTTAAATATTAAATATCTCATTGCGAACCAAAGTAATGAAGTGATATTAAAACCAGAACCACTACAGTTGGTCAGGATCTCAGATGTCACATATGCCAGCGAGTAGAGTGACTATTCATAGCTCAGATGTCATTAAACAGCAGGGGAGGACATTTCACATCCAGACAGTAAAAATCCAGACCAGGATTTTGTTTCAACCAACCAGTTGAGTACAAAGAGTCACAGTCACAGAGCACTCAGCTGGCTGGTTGAAACAAAATCTTGGTCTGGA
Organism: Brienomyrus brachyistius; assembly: GCF_023856365.1. Classification (NCBI taxonomy): domain Eukaryota; kingdom Metazoa; phylum Chordata; class Actinopteri; order Osteoglossiformes; family Mormyridae; genus Brienomyrus; species Brienomyrus brachyistius. The sequence goes on from NW_026042322.1 coordinate 1,770,328, forward strand.
TTTTTACTTTCTGGACCTGAACATTCCACCTCCTTTATACAGCCAGTAAAGGAAGGTGCTACCTACCTGAACGCAGTCTTCTCTAGCGCCTGTGATGTTCCTCTCACGGTGGATTAGTATGAGAAGGTCAAATGAGTTAGTTCTTCTTCATTGGCTTTGGTCAGTCTCCATCTGCCTACACTATAAAAATATAACTAACGGCATTAGACTGACGCCGGTCTTAACCAATGAGAGGAGTCGAGGAGGGGGAAGGAGACCAGCATCCATGCCCCCCCCCCATCGCAGTGTATAAACCCGCTACTGTGCGGCCAATAACACCACCACACTCGGCATCACTCTACCAGACAATCATATTAGATTTTCCTTACTGCCCTACTGCAAAGTTGTTTTACAGTACATTTTCCAGAGGAAGTGTGGTGCCAGTTAACAGAACACCTCTTTGTATAATGCACAAGGCGCAGTGCAGCAGATTAAGTAAATGGGATCTCTGTGTATGAACTTTGGGCTTGTGTTTTGAGGCAAGACAATGAGGCCAATTTAAATGTCATAGTGGTTCAGACTGCTCACTGCTCATTTGTCATTATGCTACAGTGCTGTCGGATATGAAATCTGCAGGCGTCCCCCGGGTCCCACTGACCCGCGGGTTTGGGCATTACCCTGACGTGACCCCAGTCCAGGCGATAAAGGATGTAATGTGACTCGAGGATGCTTGGGGAACCGAACTCACCAGACTTTGTTGATGACGATGCGTGTCGGGGAAGGATATTTGAGACTTATTTGGGTCTGTGTGCTACGTCAGGTCTGTGTGCTACGTCAGGTCGTTTATGGTTCATGGCTGTCTCACCCTCGAATCACTCTTCCCACAGAGTGCCAAGTGCTCAAATCCTCGTACGCCCGCGCCTCACCTTCCGCCAGGCCCCCGGGATCCAAGAGCCCCGGACTCACACGACGGAACAAATCCCCGGTTACAGGTAAGACCCCTTCTCACCCCCTAGCCACAGACAGCTGACCTGAAGTCAGTTGTCTCTGCATAATCTGTATGAACCTCTAATTTCTGATCTGACACTCCGAAATCATGACTACGAAGCACTAAAACCATTATTACTCAGATTAATACTTCAGCATCAAATACAACAAATACTTGTACCTGGACTACAGGATATCCACAGAATATATGTGAATACTAGCTCTGAGCAACTACATGAACAATCCGAAGAGATTTAAGCTAAGGCAGTATGTGGCTCGGCAAATGAGGAAATTGGTTCGAATCCCAGGATCCATAGAGTGATGTCACCAAGGCCCTTAACCCTCATTCGCCCCAGGGACTGACTGACCCTGCTTCCTCAATTGTACGTAACTTTGGATAAAAGTGCTACATAAATAAAAAAAACACTGTAGTAACAGAGTGTAACACTGAGCAAAGACTCTGTATCTACCTATAGTGATTACAAGAGACTGGTGAAACCGGCATTTTTTTTGGGATTACCCGAATGCCACATCAGCTGTGGGAGGCATTTGCAGGGATTCCCAGTTGCCTTGCAGGCATGTGCAGCTGCCGTCTACCGGCTCTTCTGTTAATGTTACGCATCAGATGCTCAGAATGTTTGCATGAGATCCATATATTGCAACGTGGAGGAAGAGATTAGTCAGTGAAAAGCGCTTCCTAGCATATCTGAAGAAAACCCACCACATCAGACATGCGTCCGAGATACGGAGCGCGAGCGATACTGTGATGTCGAGCAAGTTATCAAAGCAGTTAAACAAACCTTAATCACCCAGATAATGTGCCCCCTCGTGACCGCAACAGCTGACCCCTCTTTCTCCCCGTCCCCTGCCTCCCGTATGCAGTAAGAAGAGCTGGACAGTTCTCCACCAGCCAATCACCAGTCAAGTCTCCAGGTGAGCCCGCCTGCCATTGGCTGCCTTGAGTTCCTGAGCGGCCAATCGCATGACGGAAACGAGAGCACTGAAGCCTGTGCTGTCTCCGGCACGACAGCCAGGCGGCACCCAGCATGGCCGTTCTGCGGAATCACAGCTGGTTTGCTCTGCGTGTGCCGGCGCATCATCAGCCACAAAGGAACTCCTGTCTATTTTCAGAGGAAGTCCTCTTTGTTCTTGAACAAAACAGAACCTTACGGTCGAAAAGAGAACTTTTTTTTGAAAGTTTTCATCTGGGGATCTGAAGGCGTCCTGCATTTGCAGTGATCTGGGGGCTGCTACCCTGACATCCTTTCCGGACAAACTGAGCCTTTTTCTTAAGGCTCCTGTCCATGAGGTCACGGCAGGGACTCATCTTAGTGCAGACGCAGGAGGACAAAGCATAGGTGTTACGTTTCACTGCGCGGAACTTCTAGCTTTTAGCCATGATTACAGAGAAGATGACTTTCACCCATGACATTATGGTGCTGATGCCCGGGGAGGCCCTTTGAGGAGCATGGGGGGCTCAGCGCAGCCCTCTCTTGCACCACTATCCTCCCATACTCCCAGTTAAAGGACTGTAAATTCTAGGCTGCGATGCACTGAAGACCCAGTCGATTAACTGCGGGGCATCTACCTGGGATCAGAAGGTGGCAAAGTCATTAACGTTGTTATGGGCATTATGGATATCGGCCAGAAGGTTATTGGTTCAAGTCCCAGGATAGGGCCACTGTTCTTCTGTAGAGAAATGTACTTAACCTGATTTGCTCTGTATAAACGGGTTAAAAATAAATCACTCTGGACTTTTTAGCAATTAGGGGCACAGAAAGTGCCACCATCCACGGCAACACACATAGTATTTTTAAGCCTAATTATTAAATCTTATCCATTTATACAGTTGAAAAAATAGCAGCAAAGCAATTCAGGCCAAGTACAACAGAGGCTTTTCCGGGTCCTTGAACCTCGCAGACCTCCGCCGGGACGTGGCTTCCGAGTGAAAAACTCCACGTCTTTTGTATTGTTCGAGTGACGGGGAGAATCTACCGAGGATGACGGCACAAAAGGAGTCGTAACGCAGCACCGTGCCGCGGGAATCGCCGTTTGATGAGGGAGAGAAAAAAGAAAAGCCGAGAACATAACGAAACAAAGACGGCGAAGGCGGGAGGCTGGACGTGCCAGCCGGCCTCCTGTGAAAGCCGCTTCCTCCAGGACTGCCTGTTCCTTCTGGCCGCATTCCTAATCACTGTGTACCCCTCCTTCCCTTTATCTCCAGTCAATGGGACCCCCGGAAGCCAAATGTCCACACCCAAGTCCACCAAGTCCTCCAGCTCCTCCCCCACCAGCCCACGGAGCTTACGCACCTTCAAGGTGAGGCCACTAGGGGGTGGTGGCAGCCGCCGTGTCTCCCAGAAACATGGTGCGACACTGAGATAAGCTCTCTGAGTGGAACAAAAGTGGGAAACTCATTGTTGTCACTGAGAGAGGAAATGGACCCTCAGTCCGACCACCCAGATTTCCTCAGGATCCTCTTAGGATCTCTGTCCTCGGACTGTAGGCCATTTGGCAGCGTCAGCGCCTAGCTAATGTGGAACTGAGCCTGCCTGCTCTCGCAGATCGCGGCAGTGGGAATCCTCTCACGTCTAAAGTGTGACCTTTTTGCTGTCAACAAACAGAGTCAGAGGCAGCTTAGAATGAGCGGCTTAGCCTGTCAGAATGAGCTGCTCCAGGCGGACTCGGGTCCCAGGGTGTGGTGATGTCGGACTTTTCCTAAGCGGTGTGAACGCTGGATTCTTTAGTGTTTGGGAACCGACAACGCTGCATTTCCACCAGTGGCCGAATGTCCAGGGAAGTGCTCAGGTGTCTTCTGAGATCAGTGTTTCCCAACCCGGACCTCAGAGAGCACCAGACAGTCCATGTTTTTTGCTCCCTCCCAGCTCGGTGTTCTTGACCGGTTCAGTGTGTCATCTGGTCCCAGAGGACTGGGTTGAGAAACACTGATTTAGATTTGTATCCAGAGACAAGCACTAAATGGGCGTAAGTTCCCCAGGTTACAATAGAGTCGGGACGAATGGTGAGATCTCGTCCTTCACTCTAATCCTTTCTGTCGTCGACTTGTGGGTGTTCTCACCTTTTTAGATTCCTCCTCACCACAGTTCGGCGTCAAACATCAACGGGGCCGCGGAACTCACGAGGAGCCTGAGCCCAGAAGGTGAGCCGCAGCTGGGTTAGGGTCTGTGCTCCAAGCCCAATACATCTCCGGGGTGACTTGATTTATTTGTTGACAGAGGGTCTGGCCAGGGTAGCACTAGAGATTCTGGACCTCATGAGAGCATATTATATTGGGTATTACATTGGAACCCCAACCCAGGCCAAGTCAAAGATGTTTTAGGGCCCTTGGAATCGTCCTCTTTCCCCCAGATATGGAGCTCCTGTGTCCAGGGAGATGGGACTGGTTGTCAGTACTGGTCTAAAAAAGTCTTTTGCTGAGATCGATGATCTTTGGCCATTTCTCTAAATATCATTATAAAATGGGTCATTTTGTCAGATTGCTGTTGGGACTTGGGGTTGCCTAAACGTTAGTTAATCTTCAGCAAGTGCAGAGGTGGTACTGCCCTCAGGATGCCACCCACTGTGGGCTTTTGATGTCCTGCGCATTGTGCCGTTCAATGACCCTCGATTTCAGAAGCATGTGGTTCCCCGGACCGGTTTATAACCGGGTTCTCACCAACAGTGAATGGGAACAAAAGTCTGTCCTCCTCCGTAATCCTGGAGAAGTACAAAGTGGGGAAAGTCATCGGGGATGGAAACTTCGCTGTCGTGAAAGAATGCGTGGAGCGGTGAGTAAGCGCGGATCTCGCTCGGGAGTAGAGATTTGTAGCAGGTTACAGACTAATAAGGCCGAAAGAGGCTGCGAGGCATGACGGCACATGACGTTTGTCAGGTTACCAGTAGCAAGGAACTTCCCAGGGAGTAGAGAGCCAAAGCAGCTTGGCACTGGAAGCCCACGTAAACACAGTGTGTCTCCCAGGCTGTCAGAGAACCACGATGTGGCAATAACTGCAAAATGTTTGTTGGCAGGTGTACAGGAAAGGAATATGCCTTGAAAATCATAGACAAGACCAAGTGTGCTGGGAAGGTAGGTGGCAGCTGTGCCGGGTTTAAAATATGATTAAAACCTATTACAGGCACAACACACGATTTCCGAGGCTTCTCGGGTTGAGTGTCACATTTCTGGCATTTGTTTTTCCGCGGTTCCTCAAGGTGTTCCGCCTAACAAGCCTGCCCTGAGGGCAGCAGCCTCCAAATAGTTCTTACCGAGTCGTTTTCCATTTGTCTGAGGACTCGAACAATCGATAACTATTTTTTCTGAGCAACCTTCGCACGATGTGGTTCTAGGATACTGTGATGTTACAAATCGCAAGTACCCTCACCCCCAGTTAAGCCCAGAACAGCTACATTTGCAGAAAGACACCCAGTCTCCGCTTCTCACGGGAGAAAAAAAAGCAACTTTGAAGGAAACGTGAGATTTTTCTTGGAACAACTTGTTTTGGAGAGTTCAGCTGGAGACTTGGTGAACCCTAACTTCAATGTCCAAATCTTGATCTAAATTAGATGACATTAATATCTCAATGATAGTCCTGTGAGTCAGCTATATTTTATTTTTGAATTGGCATTTTAAGCAAGTCATTTCTCCAGTAAGAATTTTAGGAAAAATACCCACTTCGCTATATTTTGATGCATTAAGACCTTTTGGAATAGTTACGGTGTGCGATCACTGACCTTCGCCGGTCGTGTCTCATTTATGAAGGAGCATTTGATCGAGAACGAGGTTGCAGTCCTTCGACGGGTCAAACACCCAAACATCATCATGCTCATCGAGGAGGTAGACACCTCCAGCGAGCTCTACCTCGTCATGGAGCTGGTCAAGGTGGGTCCGCCTTTTGACCGTCAAAGTGTGTCTTGGGGTGGGGGAGGGGCTTGTTTCTAGACTTGCGGGTTATTTCCCACGAACCTTCTGCACGTGTAAACCTACCATCCTATTTAGCAGCAGCACCATGCATGCGACTTCTTTATAGGCCAACTGTGTCAGGAACCGGTATGAGCCAAGTGGGTTTAGCCTTGAATATGACTCAGCTTGGCTCTGATCTATATTCCTTGGCAGGGCGGGGACCTCTTCGACGCCATCACCTCCTCCACCAAGTACACGGAGCGTGACGCCAGCGTCATGGTGAATAATCTGACCTGCGCCCTCAAGTACCTGCATGGCATGAACATCGTGCACCGGGACATCAAGCCGGAGAACCTGCTGGTGGGTGGCAGTTACGGTGCCCCGGGTGCATCAGATGGGCCTTCTCATTGACCAACATGGCAGGCCCTCGAAGGATCGCTGGGAACATCCACCTATCCAGTTCACAAACGTGTATCTAGTACGCGGAGTGGAGAGATCGACCGTAGTTTATTTGTGGTAGGGTGTCTCAGCATCAGTCATTTTCTGTGAGAGGATGACATCGGTCAGTAACTTGCTGGTAGAGTTCCTTCAGGCAGTGTGTCTGACAAGCAGTAATGCTGGATCAGGATAAAAAGTGATATAAATTAGGGTGAAGTACAGGGCCCAGTCAAACCCATTTAGAAGTAGTATTGCCACATTCTAACACCATAGTAACCAACTCCGCTTTAAAGGACGGCAAGTTGACAGTCTTACTGCCGTAGCTCCTCTTGTACATATTCTCCTAGTTCGAGGGCTGTACTTCTGGATCTGATCTTGCAGGTCTAATCCAGAACAGGAAGCCCCCCCCGAGAAACAGACGAATCCGATAGCGGAAGGTACCATTTTGAGAGGAAGGGGGTCTGTGACGGCTTTGCCCTTAAGCCCCGCCACTTTTCTTGTAGGTTTGCGAGTACCCTGACAACACCAAGTCCCTGAAGCTAGGAGACTTCGGCCTGGCCACGGTGGTGGAGGGGCCCCTGTACACCGTGTGTGGGACGCCCACCTACGTCGCCCCCGAGATCATCGCCGAGTCTGGGTGAGACTGAGCGCCTGTACGGGGGACGGATGGGGTATCTTGCCTCACCTCATGCATTAAACAGGACATAAACAGGCATAATTAATCAAGAGGGATTCAGCAAGGATTCGAGGCAGTGAAGCCGGTACGGTCTGTTCGTTCTTGCTCATCGGCGTATGACTGTCAGTGTGACTTGGAAAGGACATCATGCCGACAGCATCTATCGGGCTGATTGCTTGCTTCACTCTCCTCTTCCACAGGTACGGCTTAAAGGTGGACATCTGGGCGGCCGGCGTCATCACCTACATCCTGCTGTGCGGCTTCCCCCCGTTCCGCAGGTAACTCCGCCCCCGTGCCGCACCGCCCTGCCGAGCCTGCAGGTGTCACTCTGTGCCCGCCAGGTCTGGCAGCCTCTGAGGTCACGTGAGCACAGTACCGGGTCATGCTTGCCGACACGCGTATCTGATCCAGCCCGTGCAACCAGATCCATTTTTTACAGAATAAAATACTTATTCGGTTCTTCCCTGGTTTTTTACAGCCCAGAACAGCTGAGGGTCGACTGGGACCTAGAACCTCATTTTGATCCTGTGTGTTTCCCAAAACACAGAACGGTGTTGTTACGGGGAACTCTAAAGCAACGTGTTTAGTGACCCATTTGTGCGGAAACCTCAGCATTATTCCTCAGGTAGACAGCAGCTTACCTCTACCAGTGATGACATCAGCAAGGACGTCCCTCTGTACAACAGAGCCCTGAGGCACGGTGTCACTCCTGGAAGCAGCATATTAGGCCTCTTTTGGCACAGAAATGGTCTTACCGGCTCTAGGAGTAGCATAGTTATTCTCAGTGACGTGCAGTTTGTAATCGACGGAGGGAAAAATGTACTTAACGTGAAAATTTGCTGAAGGGGTTGACTCCTCCCACCCCCCCCCCTCCAAAGGCAAAAAAGTACCAGTCAGCCACACCCCTCTGTTCGAGCACCTGCCCCTCGAAAAGTCTGTGCACCAGATATTTGGTTTTGGTTTAGCTACTGCCTGATTCTCCAGTCTGCCCCCCGCCATCTTGGCGCCTTGACCGAACACTGCACGAATTTTGCACACTGCATGTTTCACCTGCATCTTTTCTCCTAGTCATATTTCCTGCCGCAATCATTCCCACTGTCCTTTCGGTCTGCACCTTTTGCTATGGACTATCTCATGCATATTTTGCGCAGAACCGTAATTTACACTTGCATTCAGATCTCTTTACGATTTATGACATTTGCATATATTTCATTTGCACCTGGTTAAATGCTAACTGCATTTCACTGGCTCCCTACCTGTAACTCGGCAAAATGACAATGGAGTTGAATCTAATCTAAAACGGTCACCACTGTAGGAGCATGACATCAAATGTATGGTTTGTATTGGGTCAGTGTACGAACAGGGTCCTTTCAAAGTCTCCTCATCACAGCAAAACAATAGTCTGGCAGTGAACAGCCGGACAGTCGGGAGGCTTGCTTACTCTCCTGTCTCTGTCCGTCTTATAACATTCACTGTCTGCACTGTACTAATCTCTACTTGTATGTCCTTCAATGTGGCTTCAGAGCTCTGAACACAAGCAGCTGGGGGGGGTCAATGAGAGCAGCTTATGGGTGTTGGGGGGGGGGGGGACAAATCGGACTCTGTGTGTGTGTAGATCGTGTTTGATGTGTCTTCTGAGCAGAGTGTCAGCCTGTGCTTCTCCTCAACAGCGAGAACAACCTTCAGGACGACCTGTTTGACCAGATCCTGCTGGGCCAGCTTGAGTTCCCTTCGCCGTACTGGGACAACATCACTGACTCGGCCAAGGTGCACCCTAGACCCCCCTCCTCATTGCCATCACGACCGCTCAGAGCCAGGTCCACGTTAATCTTTGCAGAGGCATCAGTTAGAGGCAGCCTGTGGCAAGTGGGTTGACCGATAGCCAGGATCCCAAATACATCATTTAGGATTGTTTTTGGAGTTCTGTCAGAGAATCAAGAACAGATACCACTCTCATTCTCTCACATGCCTTTTTTTTTTTTTTTACTAACAAATCCCATTAGACACAGGTTAGTGAGGAATCCAAGAGTGGCACTGTTGCGGATTCGCTAGTTGAGAGTAGGAGGCGATTGCTCCGAGTCACGCGATGGCCTTTTCCAGGAGCTGATTAGCCGGATGCTGCAGGTGAACGTGGAGGCCCGCTACACGGCCGAGGACGTCCTCTCGCACCCTTGGGTCACCGTAAGTCCACTTCTTTTTTCCCATCAGCAGGAAGCCACTCGCTCACACAGGGACAGACGAGGCGCACACTCCGTGTGTTTAACAGGTTCCCCGAGTCATTTAGTGGCGTTACCTGGCCTGCGCACATCTGGAATGTTACGTCCACCAGTGCTGTTCAAGCCTCGGTGTCTCTGTGAGCTGCAGAGATGTTTGTGTTTCACCTGTGAGCTGTGTGGCCTGCAGGAAGACGCCGCGATGGAGAACAACATGAAGGCGGAGGTGACAGGTAAACTAAAGAAGCACTTTAATACGTCACTAAAGGAGAACAACAGCACCACGGCCGCAGTGTCCGTGATCATGGTAAGCTCTCTGGCCCCATCATTTCACACCGTGTCCATCTCTCCCTGCAGCTATAAATCAGACACACAGCATCATGCATTCGGCTGTAACACTGCAAACTTTCGCTGTGGTTCCACACATCTTTTTTGCATTAACTTCTGATCTGGGGGGCGTTGAATGAAAGCTTTGGTCAAACAAATGTCCCAGAAGATGTTAGTTTAGTGCCAGTTCTTGCTGGGGGGCGGGGGGGGGGGTGTTCCTTGCACCTCGCGGATAGCATTTAACAAACTGGCACATCTATACAGCAGACATGTTTGGATTTTTGGAACGAATCACATGTAATTTCACAGTTATGAAGAACCGGGAAGGCTGCAGTCAGGCTGATTCACACTGGAGTTATGAGTGTTCTGATCTTTGACCCAGTGTTAATGTTTCTAGAATGGTGTAGAATATTCTTGGTGGTCTCTGCATGTGACTGGTCAGAGAGAAATTCCCAGAAATATATTCCACATTTAAACAGTAATTCTTTTGCTGTGACTCAAGTGTGAGTTGTGCCAGCCTCTGATTATTAATTTCCTGTCATGTGGAGACTGGCCAGGATGTGCGTCCTGTTAAAATCCCTCGAGTGTCCCATTCCCCCTGGAACCCCCCCCCCCTTCTCACTGCTCACAAAGTTTAATCTGGTTTGTAACCCAGTGCAGTAAGAATGTCGTTCCCACCAGTAGGGGGCAGGCTGGAGCTCGTTCGCGAGCGGCCTGGCAAAGGGAGGGGTCTTCACTGGAGGCTCACTGCTGTAGCGTAGAGGGAGCGACGAGCACCGCACCCCCCTCCCCTCCTCCCTGAAATCCCCCCACACCCCCGCCCTCCCGGGACGGCAGGAGGAGCCCGCCGACAAACCCTGGGGTACATGACAAACGGAGCTAACTGCTGGGCCACGTGGAGCCCTTAACTGTCCCTAATCGTCCCGCGGCTCATGGGTGTGAGGCCCGCCACCCTTTCCTCCTCCCGGTTGACCCTCAGGCTTCCACCTCTGCCATCGCAAAGACCTGCTAACCCTGTCACTCTGTCATGCTGTGTCCATCGAGCACCATTAATAAATCATTGCAGACGCATATATTGCTACACTGTGCTGCGTCAGATAACCGTGTTTATCGGCTACAGTTTTTCATTCGTCTCAAGTGCTTTTTGTTGCTGGCCGGTTTATTCTGCATGCGCGGTTGCTGAGACTGTGCTTACTGAAAGGATTCATGTCCGTTTGCCTCTCTCTGTCACTTTGTCATGCTAATATTAATGTTACTCCGGGTGTAAGTGGATTCTTCAGATGGCACTTAGGAGTCAATTGCAATTCACAAAATTTCATTCGTCAGTCTGTTTCTAAAATTCCTCACTACAGTCTGAATATGTAGTGGATCAGGCCGATTGGGCGCCACATTCGGAAGTAACGGTTTTAAAAGTGGAACGCTGGTGCCATCTTGTGGTTAAACGTTGTATTACATAATTGTATTACAACAATTGTAAAACCACGATAAAGATGATGGAGACTGATGCAAAAAAATTTTAAATATATATATTGCCTTGGATACAAAATTGCTTTAGTCTAAATCAAAAATGCAATATGCCCCAGTTTGAAAGTCTATGTGTCACCTTGTTGGGTTTATAGCGGTTTCAAAGGGCTCAGTCCTGAGAAGTGTGTTTTTAAATGTACGTACGATGTGTGAACTGTATCTGTTCTGCTTTTAGTAAGACTAGTCTCTGTCCCCTTTGCCTCCTCCCTGTTCCTCGTCCAAACGCCTGCATTGCTACTTCTGATTAGCTCCAAGGCAATGGTATGTACTAACAACTCACTCACCGCTTTGCATCTGTCTGCGAATCAGTAACGCACTTAACGCCAAAGTGTGTGTGTGTGTGTGTGGGGTAAACCTGCATGCTTACGCACTCATCCACGAGTCTCGCTTGGAGATCTGAGGCCTTGTGGCAAAGCGAGGACGTTTCCCGTTCCTTCCCCATGCCGCATGCTGAGATCGTTGTCTGCTTTCCGGTCGGTTGCCGTGGCGAAGAGTGACGCCTCGCTGGCGTGCGCCAGGCGACCTCCTCGTCACGTGTCCACAGGCACGATGGTGAGAGGAGTTGGTCACATGACCCCTCCCCTCCCCACACACACACACACACACACGCTCAGCCCTGTCTAGTGACCCAAGGCATAAAGTAACCTCTTCTCCATGTCTGCTGGTTCTGGGCTAACAGGCAGGGTGGGGGCGGAGTTCCGGGCCTTCCTGTTGACTTTCTGATCTACTATAGTCCCACCCCCCCCCGAATTCCTCCATTCAGCCATTTTGGTTTCTTCTTCTCTGTAATAAGTCTCCCCCCCTGCTCCGGCTGATACGACTTTGCTCTGCAGAACACGGCTCTAGATAAGAAGATCCTGCTCACCAAGAGGTCTCCAGATGTCCGTGCCATGCAGCCTGCCAATGGCGTGCACCCCCCGCCTGCCCCCGCCGCTGTCTCATCACGGCCCCCCGCCTTCGCTGCCGACCCACTCCCTGACCTGACAAACTCTGAGCGCGGGATAGAAGCAGGAAAAATTTAAGCTGCTTCTTACCAGTTTTATGCAGGGGATAAATATTTCATTCCAGTCATTTCATCGCTGCTGAACAGCAAAGCCGACCATTAGACATCGTCCACTGTGCTCTGAAAGGCAGGTTATTTACAGAAGGCTCCGCTGGCTGTATATATGTGTATATATACCAACTTGTATATGTACACATATGAAAGACGACAGGTGCCAAGTTCATAAAGGCTTTTAAACTAACTTTTTTTTTTATTATTATTATTTCTCATTATTTATTGTTTCCCTGAAACTGTGACTGGCTGGTACATGTGTGTTAACCATGAATAATTCTGTAGATCCATGTTTTATTGCTGGAATTAAGATAAGCTACTATAGACACACATCATTTAAACCTGCGCATATGAAATGCTGTGGGAGGAAATCTGCAATAAGGAACTGGGCGCCTCTTGGATCAACCTGGACCAGCAGGTCACCTTAAGGACTCTGTACCAAAAGAGACTCTTCAGCCTGCCGGAGATGATGATTAATGGGATCAATGACATGCTGGATCAACAAGCCCCTGTGAGCCAGAAGCAGCACTACAGCGTACTTAGGCAGGCAAGGCAGTGTTCCGCAAACTCGACGTGAAGATGCCCCGAGCCTATTTTTATTCCACGTTTGTTTTTTAGGTCAGATCTGCTTTTTAGGGCAGACCTGGGTTTCAAGAGTGCCCACACTTGGTAGAAGATCCAACCGTTGCATGTTCTCTCCTTCGACTTCCCTCCCTGGTCAGCACAGCTCCCAGAATGCATCACTGCTGACGTTGCTCCAAGGGGAGCTGGCTGGCGATGCTTGGTTGGACGGGCCCTCCTCTGCCTTCTCAACGTGCAGGCCAACCTTGGTTGTACCGTGAGAGTAAGAGACAAACGGGGAACAGACAGGGAGGTCTTGGACTTTCATGCTGTGTATAGTGTGCTTTGGGGTTTGCTGTACCTCCTCGTCAGTTTTAACATAACATTTCATTTTGTAATAGAAGTAATAACCTGGCAAGTTCAGTGAAAATGCAATAAATTTCAGCCTTTGAAAGAAGTCCCAGTTCAGTGTGGAAATTCTGACTCTTGCCACTGGAGGGCGCCAGCACTCAGCAGCCAGTCTGCCTCTACCGGTCTTGGTGAGACGCATCGTGTTGCGGGTCTGATAACCCGTCGAGGCAATGGAAGGACCACGTCCAGTTACAAATTTCATTTTATTGTTTCAACTCATCACACGTGAAAAGAATCATTCTGAATGGGTTTCCATGACAGGTAACACATAAAATTACAGCCCCTCCTCCCCCCGCCCCCGTAGGTATGCAGTGAAGCTGATAGGGAATGTTTATCAGTCAATCAAAACTTGGATGAATGTTACTAGTTGGGACAAAAGTTTGAATGTGGGGCCAACAGATGGGCCAGAATGTGACACTTAAGTCTGCTGAAAAGCCTATTTTGTGGACAGCAAAAAAAAATGGGGGGGGGGGGTGTCAGACATTTCAGCACCTCAGAAACGAGAGGAGCTCTGACTATGCTCTTGTTGATAATTTATCACGCAGAGCAGCTGCTTATGGGTCACCTCCTTCATTGAGTTTCCACCATTTTTAACTTGTAAATTGTCGGTAAGTCGGTAAATTGACTTTCATGTCAATTATGTGTTTTATCCTCCTTAAAGCTTAAGACTTCATACCGAATTTTAGCAGATTTTATGCAGGATGTCTTCGGATACCTGGAGGTATATCGAATATTTCTGAAGTTAAAATAAAGGAACAGAAACCAAAACCCCAAGCAGTAATGGATGCGTGACGGAAATCCCATATAACTCAGGAGTGACATCGACCAGGGGACGGCCAGTCGTCACACACCAGCGTATCGCTGGCACTGAGAAGCCTCCAGTCACAGACAGAAGTATAAAGTGAATGGAAAACGAACAAAACTAAAAATTTCCATCTACCCTGTATCACACACATCAAAATCACTTTCCCCAGATACACAAATATATGGATTTTTAGAGACAGCCGACGCAAATATAATTCTCTATCGACCACTCAAACCCTTATTAACTCACACAGAGATGAAAATAGATTTTTACAGCTAAAAATAGATTTTTTTTATAGCTATATAACCCAGCCCCAAGTTTTCAATATATGAAATTTAACAGAATCTACAAAATATAGCAATGCCCGTTTAAAAATAGTCTGCTTCTTCCGACAGAATTTTAGATACATTCAGCAACTCAGTGTGTATAGAGTAGTGCGTTTAACATCACATGGCAGGATGTACGTGTCCGTTGCCACGGTGACACCTTGCCGCTCAGAAATCAATATCTGGTCTGGTATTCATGGTGCCATCTATTGAAATCATTGTAAAACAGTACAATGCTTCCGGAGGCCATGCCTGTGATTATGCACCTGTGCAGGGGGGGACAGAGAGTCACATGATACACTGGAGGAGACCTGCAATTGGCAGATTCTACAACTGACCATTCAGATTTCCCCGTTTGTGTCATGTGACAGAAGGCTACGGCTTACCTTTGGTCATGTGACATGGCCATAGAGCGGATGCCCGCGTCACAGCCGGGATACGTGAACAGCTGCTTGAGGTCATGGACGCGCCAGACGGTGAGGACGCCTCCATCACCCCCCGAAAGCAGGTACTGTCCGTCCCGGCTCAGCAGTATGGCCTGTGGGGGGGGGGGAAACAGTGTAGCAGGTATGACCACCTAACTGGTGAGTGAACCTACACAGTGGCACAGCTAACCAGGATCAGCCATTAAATCAATGTCCCCAGACACCAGCTCCGGGACCCAATCACTTCACGAGACCCCTCCTCAGCCGACCAATTAAACGCAGAGGACTTCTGCAAATGCAGCAGGGGTTGGTGGAGACTGATCCTCATTTCTTTGGTCTACTTATGCTCATAAGGAATGCATTACAGTTGAAGGGGTCCCCATGGCCCCCCCCCCCCGGAATAACGCTGCATCTTCAGATTGGGAAAAAAAATCGGTGCTGCCGCAAGTGCCGTGACTGTTCCTCATTAGAGATCTAACGTGCCCAGAAGGATTCTGGGAAAAAAAAAAGCAGGAGGAGCTCGCCTGGAGCCGGACACATGCCGCACCGCGATCCGGCAGCGATACCCCGCCCTGCTGCACGAGCCGCCTTTGTTTTCCGGACCTCAGAGTTCCGTTTGCCGGCACGACGGCCACCTATCAATCTCCAGAACCGTTTCCCTCAGATCGGCTGCCAGTGGGGATCGCGATTCCATATGCCGCGCGGCACGGCTGCGTCTGTGTGTGGTGGCGTCTTACGCGGGACACCGTGTGTGGAAATCGCTGCAGCACACTATGGCCAGAGCTAGCCCAACGGCCACAGTAAGAAAATAACCCACTTAAAAAGCCCTCCAAAAAAGAGGGGGGGGGGGAGTCTGTCAGTTATGATCTTTGTACCCTTTCGCAATGTGAGAGAACAGCCCCCCCCCAGTCCCGCGTGTGCAGACCTCTGAGGTGAAGTCCCGTTGGGGTCGGCATGGGACGCAAGCTGGGGCTCTTCGCTTGAGGGCGTGAGCTCCGCCGCCCGGCTGTCTGAAGGCAGCCCTGGTGACACAAGCAGGCACCTGAGGGGACCACGAACGCGCTTCCTGCTGCCTGACGCCCCTCCAACCCTGACGGTATTTTCTGGTGAGGTGGAACAGCTTCTGCGGGTCATTAATTCAGCTTCACACACGTGAGCTTTTGTACATATAATCCGCTGAAACGGTCGTAGGTAAACGAGGGCGGCATCAGTGAGGCTCCGGGCCTCCGGACGGATCTCCAGCCACGGTGTTTTTGGGGGTGGGGGGGCTCCTGCAGGAGGGCAGCAGGCTGGATCTGGTTCTGAAGTCCCGCTGGGCCTTGGGGAATCCTGTTCGACACCTCCAGGTCCCAGCTAAATAAATACTTTGCCAAATACCTTGATCGGGTGGTACATTTGCAGCATACTGCAAAAGATTTTCCCATAAACAAACAAACTGTGAAAATGACACACAGGCCCCCCCCCCCCCCCCCCCCCCACCCTCCCACCCTGTAGGACTCGCATTTTTTGGTAACGCCAAGCAGTGGACGGTCGCTGAAATAGCCGGCCAGGCTGTCCTGCCAAATGGAAAGCAGGTGTGATGAAGCCCCAGAGTTTTCCCAGGCTGAGGGGAAGTACCCCCCCCTCCCCGAACCTGACCCGACATCCAAAATCAGAATCAAAGGGCCGTGGGAGCCCCGCTGGCCCCACCCAAATCCACTGGATCGGACCCCCAAGCGCCTCAGGGCGGGCAGAATGCGGCCTGCACGGCAGCCTTTAATCATGGCCCGCATGATGGAGTGCAGAGACGCGCAGTAACGGAAATGTGAGAGGTAGTGGGTGGGGGCTGGGGGGTATGGAGGGAGAACGTTCCAGATCTTTTAAGGCTGAGGCCCAAACGGTCTCGCCCTCACCCCCGCTGTTTGTGTTTACTGGCGGGTCGGCCTAAAAACAGCGCCTGGCCGGACTGAGATTCCACAGGGCCGCGCAGTGTTTGACAGACTATCAGGGCGGCGTTGGAGGGGGGCAACTACTCCCCCCCCCCCCCGCCTCCCCCACCATAAGCAGTGGCTGTTTAAACAGGGAATCAGGAGAATTACAGCAGAGGTCTCCCTCCCTGGACGCCACCGTCGTTTATTAATGCCCAGTTACTGGCGTACAGACACAACAGCCGTCATCAGCGACTAGCTGAGAGCTGAGATCTAAACACGCACTGAGGGTCTGACTTGTGTCGCTGCCTCTGTTGCGTCCCTCTGCACCCTGGTATCACACCCCCCCCGCAGAAGCTCACCCCTCATGTTCTCCTCCACCTCCATGAGGGCCAGCTCCTTGCCATTGATGCTGAAAAGGCAGAAGTGGCCACGCTCGTAGTAGACCACGCAGTGACCCTCCGACGAGGCCTGGATGAGCCGGGGCCCGCTCGCACCCCGCTGGGCCCTCCAGGGTACGCAGGAGGTCTCCGTTCATGGAATGGATCAGGCACGGGCCCTCTGCAGAACCGTGGGCGAAGCGAGCAGGTTAGCACTGACCACAGCAATGCTAAGCAATTGGGGCTTCACAATACTTTACTACACTTTAATAACCACAATTACTATTCATTAGTAACTAAACCAACACAGGATAAACCTTATGAAGTTAGGCCTCTAGACCAGTGTTTCCCAACCCAGTCCTTGAGGATCCACTGTCAGTCTATGTTTTTGCTCCCCCCCCCTAACTCTGCCAGACAGTCCACATTTTTGCCCCCTCCGAGAGCGAGCAAAAACGTCGACCATCTATAGGGCCCCCATGGACAGGACTGGCAAACACTGAACTAGACAGCCAGTAATTTATGAAAGCTAATCAAGTTAAGAAAATCCTGCAGGATCCAACAGCCCTTTCCCTCTACTTGGATTTGAGCCAACGAGCTTCTGGTTGCACGGTCCTCCCGGCACACTGAGCGCGGCCCGGCGGCGGAGGTGCTCACCTTTGCAGCCGCTGATGACGAGGGCCGAGCTCTGCGCAGACGCTGGCGCAGGTGATCTCACAGTCGTGGCCCGTCAGGATGGCCCGGGGAGTCACAAACTCGGCTGCACATGGGACACAGCTGGGGGTTAGTGCCACGCAACTAGCAGAGGCTGTGTGCAGCTAAGCCTGACACATGCTGCTTTGCAGGGGTTAATGAGTTCAGTGTGCAGCCACCAGGGGGCAGCCAAACAACAGTGAGCCCACAAAACAGCACTAACTCATGCGGGTGCATGTGTGATGCTGCAGACCTTGTTATGGGATGATGGTACAACACTGGACCAGAATCTGGCCCTTCTTGGTGACAGTGGGGCTCCATAACCATACTGCCCCACTGGCTGCTCGGCTGATTGGCTCGCCGGCACTCGCTATGGTTACCCCTTCCAGGAGCTTCCATGACTTCCATGAGCTCAGCTGTGACACCTGACCTCGAGTTCAGTCTGGATACAAAGAGCATTCCCGAGGTTCCACACGGTCGTGATGGTCTGTTCAAGTTCACACCACTAGGGGGCAGTAGACGCAGCACGCAGGGACACGCGGAACTCCAGTGAGTCCTGATCCGAGGAACAGGCCCGACTGGAACGAGCCTCTGTGGGCCAACGTGGGAGTTCATTAGGAGTTCATCAGCAGGTGCTGCCTGTGCACCGTGGGCCTTATTAAACTGGAAAGAACCCAGTTTGGCCAGCAATGGGTGTAGCAGATGAGTGCAAGAGGAAGCAGCATCCCAGTATGAGTCGGGGAAAAAACCCAGGAATACACTTTGAAAAGGGAGCGAAAATAACTAATAAAACAGACCGGTCCGGCTCTCACAAGGACATCAAAGGCTTTGTATTGTACTTTAATACACTTTAAGATTGTTTTTGGTGAATTTAAGCGTAGAATATTTTGTTATGTGTAACTCCTGCTGTGTAAAGTCTCACTTTCTTCTATCTAAGTTTATTCCATTCGGCCGGACCCACTGAATCCCATTGGGCAGGAACGCCGGAGTGCAGTGTCATTCCCGACGTTCGCGTTTTGATCTAGGGCTCGCCGGGGCCCCGCGGCTCCGCACGCAGCGGGGTCGACGCGGAGATTTACACCTCGGATACGGCTCTAAAAGCAGACGAACTGAAATGTACACGCTTTACTGGATAAAAGTACCGGCATCCGTTACACACCCCATGGACGTTTAAAAGGCAGAGGGGCAGCCAGTGCCTGAAACGGGGGCCGTTCCCTGGCCGCCTCGGGCTGCTACATTTAGCTGTCTGGATTCCCTGCGTATTCCTTTAGCTTTCTGCCTGAGCTGGCCCTCTGTGGCATCTTCCCATCCTGACACACCTCCTCTCAGTACCCTGAAGTCCTACATGCCACCGAACCACCATCATTCGCCGTCATTCGTCTATCTGCTGCCCGACCGGCACCAACACTGGCTCGGGAAGTGCTTCGCCCATCACTTTGGCCGCGTCTTTCAGTTTAACAGACTCCACGAGGATGCAGAATCATCGTTTATATTTAACTCTGTATCAAAGCCACGTCTCCGCTGGGCCAGTGAGGACGAGCTGGGAAACGGACCCCAGTTCCGCGGATCTAACGAGGATGTCGCTGCTGCTCCACATCTCCGCCGCTTAAACCCCGACTTGCAATTTTACAGCTTTGGGGATTAAGGTATGAAGTCACATTTCTGTAGAAAAAGATCAATAAAAGTAATATATTGGTGTATCATTTAACCTGCAGCTATCTGCCAACACGTGGCTTGCATTAAGGATACATCTGATTACAATCTAATACCTATATATCCACAGTACCGATCCGAGAGGGGGAGTATCATTTTTCGTGGCTGGCTGGGAAGGGTGGGGGGGGGGCGAGGGGGTGGGCAGGCAAAGTTCCTGTCGCCCCTCGCCCCGGGAGGGTAAGCAGTGTGGGCGTTAATTATTCAGCATGTAAACGAGGCTCTTGTTGGGGCCCTTGGAACTGGTCTGGGCTGAGACGGTCCAGTTCATCAAACCCAGACAGGAAAAAGAAGCCAGAGAGACAGGAAGAGTGCAGGGGGGCAGTTTAATGACGGCCTGATTAATAGGCGTGGTGCGTGAAAGCGGAGCCAGTGCATCAGGGCAGATTAACAGCACTAAAATAAAGGATACAGACATTCATCTTCTGTTATTGCTCATAGCAACACATTTGCTCTTAATTTATAACTGTCTTTCAATACCATGCAAAATTATAGATATATGCATTTTGTTAAATCCTACATACGGAGAGGAATGTGACACTGCTGTGAAAGTCATGATCCCCGCCTTCCCTGTTCTGGCCACACGATGGCAGCATAGCCAACCGAATATTCCCACTCCCTTCTTCGGGGTTCAGAACAGCCGACAGCTCTGCGCACACAGACTTGGCAATGAGCCACGCTTAACACAGCCCCCAGGAGTACGGAGGCAGCTGCACTTACACCGTTACACAAACAATGTGGGGATCGGGCCTGTAGTGCCAGGGCGCAGATTGCGGGGTGACACACAGGAGGGCGCTCTAGATGGGCCAGTGTGGGGAGAGTGAACATTTGGAAGTGGAGGAATGGGAGGCGAGGTCTGTGACTGTGCTGCCCTGCCAAGCCAAACCCCCGGTGCGTGACAGGAAGATTGGGGGACACGGGTGTCTGGATCAGCGGCACCAGCTGAGCAGGGTGGCCCGTGTACCGGGGCACGCACACGACAGTGAGAGGGCACTAGGCCCCGGGAGGGCGGAGCCTGTAACGCTAAAGTCTGAAGATACGGCGGGCCAAAGGGCGTGATGTGCAAGTAGATGGAAGGAAGTCACTTCCTGCGTCTCTATCCATCCGGCCCTTAAGCTTGCGGCCTGCTGCGATCTGACAGAGGAGAAGGAGAGGAGCAGAGGAGGAAAGAGGAGGAGAGAAGGTCAAACGGAAAGAGAGACACAGGCTGAACGTGGCCGGCCAGATCCCAGAGGCGGCATGGGCATCGCGCGGAACCAGTCTGGAGCATGGCTCCGGTAACCGAGAGGGAACAATCCCTGCGGTGAGTAATTAATAATGATGCTTAATTAGAGCTTTCAGTCACCGATCAGAGAAGCATTGCTTTATAAGAACAAGGGAGCTGATCATTTTAATCCGCAGAAATATGACTCCAAGGGGAAATATTGGCTATAATTACTACTAATACTAACAACAACAACAGGAAGCAAAAGCTAATAGCATTTTAAAAGCAGACTGAGAAATTAGAAAACTGTGAGGCAGTACGGACTAACGCGCAGATATAGAGCAGCGGCACGGTCTGTGCGAAGCAGTACTGTGAGCTTTAATTGATCATTAATCCCAGTGATCTCCTCTGGGCAGCATCACTAATTAGTCAAAGCCGTGATCGGAGCCTGGGTGAATCCCCACAGAGAGCAGCGTGATCCGGCGACACGCGTGCGCTCGTCCGGCAACGACGCTCCGCTACGTTCGAGTCCGGCCTCCGCGACTCCACAGGCCTTATAATTAACTGCAGTTGTGCGGCATTAAGTAACATCTCTGGTGAAACACCATCAATCACGTGACGTCGCTGGCCGAGTGTGACGGGGAGACACTATGGCAGCAGCACAATTTAGTACCTGGATAATAAACAAATGAAGCATGTGGTCAAAAGTAGGAAATGAGATACAGGCCGTCCTGTTCCACATCCCAGAGAGGTTTTTTTTTTTTTCAATTTTAGGTACAGCTGCAGGAAAATATCTGCCAGGCATAAAACCCAAAATTCAGCCCACTACTCGCCCGGTCCTTGCAGTGCTTTTATTAAAGTACGGCTAGCATCTGTCGCGCTAAATAATGTCGCCATGCTGGTTCCAGGCCGCGCAAAACGGGACCTCGCCTTGGAGGAACCGAGCAGAGCGGCCGGGGGGGGGGGGGGGGGAGGCACTGCTCTGCGTCTCAGTGACTGAGGGCGTGCCTTTGCGTTCTTCCACTTATATAGGCTGCTCTGTCCCGGTTTCACATAAAATACCAGGGCGGGGGGCAAACTCCAACAACGTCCTCGGCCCCAGGAACACAGTATCTTAGCAGAAGTACAGTCACTGACGCACACAGGCACACGGACACAGACGTATACAGATAGGGGTGTAGGAACCAAAGGGGGGTTGGGGAGGACCCCCAGTACTGACTTTGGATTCATTTGTTCTCCAAAACATTTTACTTTACTTTTAAACTATACAATTTTGTCTCCCCCCCAATATCAAACTCTCCTACATCACTGTGTGTTTACAGACACACAGACAGACAGACACACTAATACCTGTTCGGGAGCCAGATGTTTGGGCTACCAGAAGGCTGTTTTAGTTTCCCGAGAGCTCAGAGCTGTCTGCATGATAAGCACGAGTGCGAGTGTGTGTGCCTGTCAGCACAATTCTGAGTTTGGGTTTCATCGTGCTTCAGTAACGTGTTCGTCTGCATGTTCAACTTCTTATATTTGAGTGTGTGTATTAGCTGTAACAACCGGTGTTTGTGCGTGCATGTGTGTGCGTGCATGTGTGGTGCGCGCAACAAGGCCATGCATACTCACTGCCTGGGTTTTCTCCGATGCTGCAGTTCTTGCCGTTCCAGTACCAGAGCAGCAACGTGGCGTCGCGAGAGCCGGACAGGATGTAGCAGTCGCCCCCGATGTAGGACCTCAGAGCGGGCCAGACACGTTACCACGTCCCGGTGCCCGAACACGATCTGGGTCAGCTTGCCTGTGACAGAGGTGTGGTACCGGTGGGTCAGAACGCAGATCCGCTTCTATTCCACGTCTCCTGGAGCGCGGCGTTGCTGGAACGCGCCGAGGGAGATCCGAGATGCGCGCTGGGAAACGGACTGCTTCAAAAATATCTTCATTAGCCATGCAAGGTCTTATGGGAAAAAGCCTGACGGTACTTAGGGTGATGTCACAACGTTCATAAATCCTGTCCAGTGACAGAGAAGCAACTGCTCTGCAGCGAGAAAACAAAAACTTTGTTTAACTCTCCGCTCAGTTTCAGGTTTTTATGGCCCCATGTCATGGGAAAATTAGCCGCTCAATAGCTCTTCCGCTGTACTCATTACACTGTTTTTGGTGACGAGTAACAACTAATAGCTTTGTTATGATTACGATCTGGCAGATAATTTACTTATAAACGCTTATTTAGGGAGGAAAAAGCCTGCCTATCGAAGTCCGTCCGATGAGCTTCCCTCTGGCAGCCTGAACGTCGGGTGCAGTGGTCGATGCAGCACTAAATCAGGGATCCTGCCAACACTTATGGTCTGGCGGACACTGGTGACAGTGACCATGTCTATTAGTGAGCTAAACTGGGATTCCCTGACTGCTCGGTCATAAAGAAAAACTAAGTAAAACACAAGCGATATGACACTTAGTAGTATTACATGTATATATTTGCATATATTGCATCACTGTGTATTTTTTAATTATTTATTAGGTGATGTCAAGTCGAATGTCGAGTCCTGGTGACCATACATACGGCATTTTCCAGAGCATTCTCTTTGGACCTCAGGCATCCCAATGTGGTTCATTTAGCGATGATTAAGTCCATCCACACCGCCTCTTCATCATTTACCACCCAGCTTTCTAAGCGTTACAGTCTCTCTTCATGCACTGGGTCCCTTTCATAGCTGGGCCAAAACAACGCAGCTACCACATACGCCACTAACAGCAGATGCTGCGTATCGTAAGCCACAGAATAAATGTTAGCTTACAGCGGACTGGAGAATGAATACATACAGTGACCTGGGGAGTTAACCGTCGAGGGGGGAAGGGCTGAATTTGTAAATCCGCGAGACAAAGTAATTCAATCATGGAGACCGCAAGGTAACAGGTGACAGCAAACCATTCCAATCAAGTGGCAAGCAATGGGACAGCCGCACTCCCCGACCCCCGGGCCAGCCGTAATTGCCCGCTGCTCGTATTTCCATTCCACAAACAAGGCCAGGGGGCCAGTAGCCCCCCCCCCCCTTCCCGAAGGCTCCCCAGTGCCCAGACAGACAGCGCTACCCTTTGAAATTGAATTCTGAGCCTTGGGTACATCCCCAGAAAGGTACAAATGGCTTTGAGATGAGAGTGGCGTATGGAGTTGTAACCCAGGCAGACTCATTTGTGACCCTGACCCCCCCCACGCCTCCCCTCCCTCCTCCGCCCCCCGCGCCGGCAGTAATGGAATTACCCGAGTCGGTGGAGTAGACGCGGAAGCTCTTGTCCCAGAAGCCGCAGACGAGCACGAAGCGGTTGTCGGCGGTGATGACGAAGCTCTGCGTCTGCACCTGCATGCTCTGGTCCAGCAGGTCACTGATCTGCCGCCGGTGGGTGCCCACGTTGCTGGCTGGAGGCAAACGGGGGGTACACAGAGAGATGAGGGAGGAGCCCCCGGCAGGAGTGCCCCCCCCACCCCCACCCGGCCAGACGGACCACAGCACCGGGCCCTGATTTATTAACCACCGGCACAAGCACAAAAAAATAACAGCAGACCTGTAGCATCCCTGATTTAATTCTACTTGTCATCTTCATTTCACATAAAACAAACATTCGGTTTTATCAGAAGAGCAAAAAGAACAGGCGCAAATTTCACCGTGCTACGGAGGCTTGGCAAATCAGAGCCTGGGAGTGATATATCTGCAGGCAGCAGGATTCTCCGCGCTGCCGTTTGTAACCTCTGCGCGTCTGTCTGTCTGAGACGAGCGCGCTGG
Organism: Brienomyrus brachyistius; assembly: GCF_023856365.1. Taxonomy (NCBI): domain Eukaryota; kingdom Metazoa; phylum Chordata; class Actinopteri; order Osteoglossiformes; family Mormyridae; genus Brienomyrus; species Brienomyrus brachyistius. The sequence continues at coordinate 1,794,612 of NW_026042322.1, forward strand.
GCACTGCGTGCCGTACGGGTTTGAGCAGTAAACACGACAAGGGTTGCCTTTTCCCCAGAAAACCAGGTGGAAAATAAGTCCCCCCCCCCCACAATGCCATAAATTACACCATAAATTGCTGAATTGCAGGTTTGTGCACAGCATGGGTCATGACATGAGCAGATACCAAGCCTGGTCTGGGCCAGAGGGAGACAGACCAGGAGACCTATGGAGAACAGATCTCCATCTCCTTCACGAGCTCATAACAGCAGGTGTGGGGGCTGATCGCAGCCTGTAACCCCCCCAAAGTGAACAAGCGCCTGTCCCTTAAATTTACTATGCAGGTAAGTATGACTCCTTTGAAAAAATATGTTTCTGGGAGTCAAAACAAAGATTGTTTGTGTTCAAGACTGACACTGACAGGAACCCCAGCCTAACAGAGTGTACAGGCCAGCACAGAACCCTAAGGCAGTGGTCTCACCCCGGTCCCTAGGGACTCCCCAGATGGTCCGCACTTTAGCTCCCTCCGCTTTCAGGAGCACTGCTCAGTGGGCAGTGTAAGACCTCAATGTGCTGCCGGTCACTCTGGTGGAACCGAGGTTCCATGGAACCGACAGTTTCCACGAAGAACCAGAACTATGGAACGGACCAGCACCATTACCACTGGATTACACATAATTTTTATTATTATTACTATTATTATTATTCTAGTTTATTATATCTACTCCCACTGTAGCACATACTGTCCCCTCGGTAGGTGGGGGGGGGG